>NC_069504.1:626830595-626905595 GCF_027579735.1 Bombina bombina
CCATACTAGACTTCGGGTAAGCTCCTATCTTACGTGTTTCGCGCATTAGCACATGCGCTTCATCAAAGATATTGGTTCCTGCTGCTGGAGGTTAATTTATAGGTGTAAAGGGCCAGTGGGAGTTGTAAAGATAGGTGTGTTCTTATTAACCCCTGTTGTTTAAAATAAACTGTATAGGCTAGTGGGTAAAGGGTAACACACCTAAATGTACCTGGCAATCAGAGCAGTAGCTCACACCTATATTCTTACTGTCCAGCAGGGGAAAAAATATTAAAACAGAATTAGACGTAATAAATACTTGGAAATATAAAGATTAGAAATATAATAATACAGTTAGTGTTTTCTATTCGAAAGTGGTGTTATCATTAAACAGTATATTCAAAGTGTTGTCTTCTAATGAAGATAATAGCTATATATATATGTTCAGAGCTAAAACACAAGATTCTGGTTCTTAAAGAACACAATATGGATAATGGCACATAGTTTCTATGACCAAACTGGTCTAGATATATACTGATATGATAAACCACTATAAAAAACTACAAACGGAAATAGCTAGTGGTTAAGAAAGATTAATAACATTGCAGGCTCAATATTACATGAACATTAGGGAAAAACTTATATAAAAACATCAATAAGTAATAGTAAAAGGTAATGGTAAAGAGCACTAATGCAGATCTTTTGTGTGAAGAAACTAGATGGAGTGTATCTCTAGGTGGTCCCCCTATTGGCTATTGATATTCTCAATAATATTTGCCTAGCATGTGGTACATGGTTGGTATGCGTGGCTTGCATATAATCTCCTGAAAGATGATGTATTCATTAGTATAACGGGAGAAGGGAGGGGGTCTGTCTCCAATCATTTCTAAGGAGAGGAAGATAGAGATTAAACCGTATGGGTTCACAACATCTTTGTTGTAAAGGATAAAAACATTTTCTTGTAGAATAATAGGATAGATAAAAAAAGGGGGGAGAAAAACTAACTGAATATGGGGAGGAGGAAAAGAAAACAGGAAAAATATTGGGGAGCAACTAAGGGGGAGTATATACAGGTCTAGTGGTACTAAATAGGGCTAGAGAGAACCTACAGTACTATGGATATAGATATGGTGTTGCTTGAAAGGGAAGAGAGCTGAAGTATAGGGTGTTTATTTTCTTTGAGTGATGTAATCTGATTAGTCTATAAATAGATTTACATCATACCTTTTGTTCATACCTTGTGGTACTCTAGTCTGTAGCGTGAATATCCATTATACTTCTCTTTTTAGTAGTGCCCTATTTCTATCACCCCCTAGTGGATTTTTAATGTTTGTTCAATTGCTTTGAAGGAGAAATGGGTTAATTTCTGTTTGTGTGTGTGAAAGTGTTTGGCCACTGGAGTTCTCGGGACTTCCTCCTCTATTGATAGAAGGTGTTCTCTTATACGATCTTTTAGTGGCCGTGTTGTGATGCCTATGTACTGTTGTTGGCAATATGTACATGTTATGAGATATGTTACGTGTGTGGAAGTGCAGTCCATTCTGGTGGTGATAGGATATGATTTATTAGTCTGTGATGAATGGAAAGTGGAGCTACTATTTGTGTATTTGCAACTTTTGCATGGTATGTGGCCACATTTGTAGTTCCCTTTAGTTGGGGTTAGCCAATTGGTGTTAGGTGGGGCTTTCTGATAGAATTTCTGAGTAATTTTATCACGTATGGTTGGTGCTTTTTTGGCCACAAATTTAATGTTATTATCCAATTTGTGTCTTAGGATCATATCTCCATTTAGGACTGGTAGATATTTTTTTATGATCTTAACAATAGCGTAAAATTGATTACTGTAGATTGTTACAAAGCATATATTTTCATTTGGTGTAATGATCTTGTTCTTGCTGGTGAGTGCTTTCTGGATTTTAGTGCTTGTGCTTTTATTGAGGAGTGTACTTCTGTCCATTCTTGCTACCTGAGATTTGATCTTAAAGAGAATGCTTTTTTTGTAGCCTCTCGCCACTAATCTATGGGTAAGTTCTTCTGCTTGTTTGTTATAAAGGTGGAGGGAACTACAGTTTCTCCGTAGTCTTAGGTATTGGCCCTTGGGGATGCCTTTTTGAATGTGTGGGGCATGACAAGAGTCCGCTCTAAGGATGGTGTTTTTTGATAAAGGTTTCCTAAATGTAGTAGTTATTATCTGGCCTTCTAATGTGAGATCTAGAAAATCAATTGTTGAGTCATTGTTTTTGTGCGTAAATTTGAGGTTCAAAGTATTGCTATTAAAATAAGTGATCATTTCTTGTATGGTTAATTCAGTGTTCTTTCTATAAATGAGGATGAGATCATCTATGAACCTGCCGTATACAACTACTTTGTCACCGAGGGCCAGTCCACCCCCAAAAAGATAAAGATGTTCAAAATACCCCATATACAAATTAGCATATGAGGGGGCAAACTTGGCCCCCATGGCCGTGCCACACTCATTATAAAACTATCTGTGTTCCATTTCTTATAAGTGGAGTATTCTTCTAACTCTAATAATTTGGAGACTTTAGCCCTCCACATTCCCAAGGAAGGAACATCTTTTACCCTCCAGTATCTGGCTATCAACATTTTAATGCTGTTTGTAAATATCCGAAGTAGGGGAAGGAGGGACTTACACCGCAGCTTAACAGACTTGTTCAACAACCATATTAGGGGGTCTGGTGGTAAATGCGTATGTAATATTTTTTCAACCTCATCCATAACCTCGTACCAAAAATGGTTTATTTGAGAACACCACCACCACATGTGACCCATGCCACTCCCCACGTGACCGCATCTCCAGCATCTATTGTTAGTGCTAGGGTATAGCCGGTGCATTTTCCGTGGAGTTAAGTACCAGCAATCTAGGATTTTATAGTTAGTTTCTAGAATAGATGCTGAGGTGGAGAATTTTTTAGTGTTAAGGAATATGTTAATCGCTGTTTGAGGGAGAATTATTGTACCCAGTTCCCTCTCCCACATCTCTATGGAATATGGCAAGTTGCCTGGTAGAGGTTGGAGGAGAATTTTGTAGATGGCGGAGAGAGAGTGTTTTATTGGTGAGTTTGAAAGGTATAGTTTCTCAATGTTGGTGGGGGGTCGGGTCATGTTGTTTTTATGTATGTGAGTGTTGATATAGTTTTGAAGTCTTCTATAGGAAAACCAGTTGCGTGCCCAGTCATATCCCTTGTCGATCAACTGGTCTTGAGTGCATAAGGTTTCGTTTGCAGTAAAATTATATATTAGTACCTCTTCGTCAGTCGGGGCATGGGAGCGTAGGTTCATCAGTAGCTTTAGAGAGAAGTCGGAGTTGTGGAGTAGGGAGGTCAAGGGGCTCGGGTTAGAGGATAGGCAAGGGTAATGCCCTTTTAAGGGCTATTTGGTAGTTTAGTATTAGATTAGGGGGTGTTTTTATTTTAGGGGGGATTTTTTTATTTTTATAGGGGCATTAGTTTAGATTTAAATTTATAATGGACTTTTTATTTTATTCTCTCATTTTGAGGAATAGCGGATCTGCCGTGACAGACATAGACCTCAAAGATGCTTTTATGACACCTGTAGGTTTATCTTTATATTCCATTCATTGTCTATTGGACTCTTTTTCATAATCAATTACATATTAAGGTGATTCTGACTTGTCATGTTTTTCCAATGTTTTATGTATTTAACAAGTATATTTTTATGTGTATATATACAGTATATATATATATATATATATATATATATATATACATACACACACATTTATTTTTTTCTTGGGACGATCCCAGGCTCTAAGATGATAATTTAATCTTTCTCTTGTATTCTTGTCCATGCCTTCTTGTGTGTGTGTGTGTGTATATATGTATATATATATATATATATATATATATATATATATATATATATATATATATATATATATAGCTATGACAATGTTACATTAATGAGTTATTTCTTCTTATCCTTTTTGGAAAGGATTTAATAATATTCCCTTAAGAGAGAGTATTATGCCTAGGACTGATAGAAGGATAGGTGGCATAGTGGTTAGCTCCACAGCTTCTGAAGCAGAAGGTTCTGGATTTAAATCCAGGTAACTCCTGCTTTCTCTTCCGTTGTGTGCCTCTGGTGATTGCTAGCATTCCCTTGTCCTTTTCCAACTTTTAGAGAATAGTGTCAGCTAGTAGCCATGGTGGTTTCATCTTATTGTGTGTATATATATATATATATATATATATGATTTATCCATGACTGGGGGTTTCTTGACCTAAAGGATGCCTTCCTTCATGTTCCTATAAAGGATCATTTTCTACGGTTTAACTCCTTATGGATTAGCGTCTGTTTCCCAAATCTTCCCGAAGGTTCCAAGGGATTGTTGGAAGCAAGAAATTGAAGTGGTGCCTTCATTTAGCAATCTGTCCCATAGAGTAGTGATTGTCTCGTCCGTTTGACACACAGAAAGTCCTGGGATCGGGACCAATTGCGACTAGTTTGCAGGTTCTTTTAAAGCTGCTATCAGGAGGAAGTGTTTTTTCCATTCAGATTTTCTGTTCTTGTTTCTCCGCTCTTACAGGTGGTGAGAGAATCTGGACATGTGTTCCTTGATAACAAATTACCAGGATCTGTTTTTTTTTTTTTTGGGGGGGGGGGCCTCTTATACTCTGGTTCCTCTTCAGATCGAATAAATCGTTCTCCTTTTACTAAAGATTTCTGTGGAGAGGAACAATCATGAGTTGTTATGAATATTTTGAAGTCCGATCTTTTTATTCAGTTATCTGTCCGACCCTCGGGGGCTCAGGGTTTCCATGGGGGCTTCCATGGTCATTCTTTTTGTTTGCTTCCATCTGAGAATCCTACAGTTAGGGCTTGCTCAGACAATGGAACAGAGACCTCTCGGACCTCTTTCAGAGGTTAGTCTTACATCTGGATGAGTGTTTCCCTGTCCTGGTGGCTCTCTCAGGGCCATCTGTTCCAGGAAACATGATTCCTGAGGCGTCTTAAGAAGTTGGTGTCTGCGGCCGTCAGCCTTCTGGCTGGGGTGCAGCTTGGGGTCCCTTTAGAGCTCTGGGAATTTAGTCTCAGGAGGAGTCTGCCTTCCCAATAAATATCCTAGAATTGAGAACAATTTCCAATGCTCTGACAGCTTGGGACCATCCGCGTTCAGTCTGGCTTATCTCTGTGGCATATATCATCCACCAAGAAGGGACGAAGAGTTCCTTAGCTATGATGGCAGTGTTTCACATTCTTCAGTGGACTGAGTCTCACTATTGTATCATTTCTGCCCTCCGCATTCCAGGACTGGTATTCTGGAAAGCGGATTATCTGAGCAAGAAATTGAAGTGGTGCCTTGTCTAGATGATATCATGGTTCAGGAGCTCTCTCTTCATTTAGCAATCTGTCCCATAGAGTAGTGATTGTCTCGTCCGTTTGACACACAGAAAGTCCTGGGATCGGGACCAATTGCGACTAGTTTGCAGGTTCTTTTAAAGCTGCTATCAGGAGGAAGTGTTTTTTCCATTCAGATTTTCTGTTCTTGTTTCTCCGCTCTTACAGGTGGTGAGAGAATCTGGACATGTGTTCCTTGATAACAAATTACCAGGATCTGTTTTTTTTTTTTGTGGGGGGGGGGGGGGCTCTTATACTTTGGTTCCTCTTCAGATCGAATAAATCGTTCGCCTTTTACTAAAGATTTCTGTGGAGAGGAACAATCATGAGTTGTTATGAATATTTTGAAGTCCGATCTTTTTATTCAGTTATCTGTCCGAAACTCGGGGGCTCAGGGTTTCCATGGGGGCTTCCATGGTCATTCTTTTTGTTTGCTTCCATCTGAGAATCCTACAGTTAGGGCTTGCTCAGACAATGGAACAGAGACCTCTCGGACCTCTTTCAGAGGTTAGTCTTACATCTGAATGAGTGTTTCCCTGTCCTGGTGGCTCTCTCAGGGCCATCTGTTCCAGGAAACATGATTCCTGAGGCGTCTTAAGAAGTTGGTGTCTGCGGCCGTCAGCCTTCTGGCTGGGGTGCAGCTTGGGGTCCCTTTAGAGCTCTGGGAATTTAGTCTCAGGAGGAGTCTGCCTTCCCAATAAATATCCTAGAATTGAGAACAATTTCCAATGCTCTGACAGCTTGGGACCATCCGCGTTCAGTCTGGCTTATCTCTGTGGCATATATCATCCACCAAGAAGGGACGAAGAGTTCCTTAGCTATGATGGCAGTGTTTCGCATTCTTCAGTGGACTGAGTCTCACTATTGTATAATTTCTGCCCTCCACATTCCAGGACTGGTATTCTGGAAAGCGGATTATCTGAGCAGGCAGATTTTTCATCCAGGGGAGTGGGCTCTTCACCTGTAAACACAGTAGCTCTCAGGGGGGAGTTCCGGAGTTACTCCTCCTTCCTCGGGTGATAGCCCATATCAAACGGGAGCAGTCTTCGGTGATTCTAATCTCTCCGGACTGGCCTTTCAGAATTTGTTTGCAGATCTGGGGAAGATGTCATCCTTCCCCCGTGGAAGTTGCCTGAGGAAGGTCCTTCTACTTCAGGGTCTTTTCCTACAACCTTCTACTTCAGGGTCTTTTCTCTATAGCTGACTGCTTAGAGATTGAACGCCTAATCTGGTCTAGACTATGTTTTTTTCTGAAAGGGGGATTGATTCCATTATTCAGGCTCGTAGCAGGTATCTTGCATGTTTACATAAGGGGTGGCATTCATACCTTTACTGGTGTAAATCTAGGAGATTCATTTGAAATTAAAGTGCAGTTTCTCCACATTTTGTCCTTTCTTCAGGACGGTTTGGAGAAAGACCTGTCAGTCTGTTCTCTGAAGGGCCAGATCTTCTCTATTGTCTGGCCTTCTTGCCAGATAATTAATCCTTTATTTAGGCTTTAGTTAAGTCTTAGGCCTGTGTTAAAATATGTGGCTCCTCTGTGGAGCTTTAATCATGTTCTTTGGGTTCTGCAGCAGGCTCCGTTTGCGCCAATGGTCTCTGTGAGATTAAGTTTTGTTTCTTCTCGCTTTTTTCTTCTGCTCGTAGGGTCTCTGAGTTTTTGGCTCTGCAACGTGACCCCCCTTAATCTATTTTTAATGTGGATAAGGCGGTCCTTCATACCAAATTGTGTTTTCTACCTAAGGTGGTTTAGGACCGCAATATCATTAAGGAGTTGTCATTCTTTCACTCTACCATTATCCTTCTTCTCTTAAAGAAATGGCTGTTGCACAACCTGGATGTTGTGCGTGCTCTAGATTTAACCTTCAGGCTGCTGGAGATTTGAGTCAATCTTCTGCCCTTTTTTTGTTACTTCTGATGCAAAGGCAAGAAGGCCACTTCTGCTCTTTCCTTTTGGTTGAGAAGTGTTATTCACTTGGTTTATGAGACTGCTGGACAAAAGCCTCCTGAGAGGATTACGGCTCTTTCCATTAGAGCTGTCTCTTCTTCCTGGGCCTTTAATAACAAGGCTTCTGTGATGCAGATCTGCAAGCGGCCTCTTGGTCCTCGCTGCATTCTTTTCCTATTGTTACAAATTCAATGTTTTTTGCCTCAGATGAGGCTTCCTTTGGAAGGAAAGTTCTTCAAGTGGTGGTGCCTTCTGTTTGGGTATGCCTTTCTTATTCTCCCTCCCTTCCATTCTGTGTCATCTAACTTGGGTATTGGTTCCCACTAGAAATTGAATGGATTTGTGGACTCTCCATGCCATTGGAAAGAAAACAAAATTTATGCTTACCTGATAAAGTATTTTCTTTCCTGGCATGGAGAGTTCACAACCCGTCCCTTAATTTATTTTTAAGACGGCGGTTGTCTATTTTAACCCTCAGGCACCTCTATATTGTTGTGTCATCTTCTCTTTCCATATTCCTTCGGCTGAATGACTGGGAGTTATGGGAAGTGGGAGTGATAGCTCTGCTGGGGTTGCTTCACCCTGGTGGCCAGGAGTTAAATTCCCACTAGTAATTGAATTGATTCATGGACTCTCCATGCCAGGAAAGAAAATAATTTATCAGGTAAGCATATATTTTTTTTATTTTACTGGACACTTAGTTGAAATACTGAACAGTTCAGTTAAATAATGCATTCCTACTACATAATTCAATTAGAACAAAAGTAAGAGCCGGTTATCAAAGTAGAGGAAACAACTAGTTTCAGTACTGTATTAAAGGAAATTTTGATTTTTTTTTTATTATTTACGTGGTTTATCTGAATCTTAAAAGTTTAATTTTGGCTTTAATATCCGGTTAAGCTCTGTGCCCCCTAATCAAAAAATCTTTTGTTGTTAAATTAACAGCTCCTAACTATGACATCCTGTTTAATAAGCAGAATATTATATATTGTGAAAAAGGGACCAAATAACCCAGTAAATAGTATAGTAGTATAGTATATTTTACTATGAACCTAAATGTACTGTACATTCGTTACCAAAATGAAGCATCTGTAAGATATGTTTACAAATCCAGCAATAACGTATTTAAAACCTAGTAATTGTCAGAGGCATTTATTTTCAGGTTATTTAGAGTAAACACAGATGTAGGCAGCTCTTTTTTGTAATGTTTATCAGAGTAAAGACATTTGCCTGTGAACATTTTGTCCTACTTTAGGTAGGATGTACTTTTTATAAAATAATAAATAAATATGATGTGTTTCAGTGTATTGGTGAAGATTTGTCACCATTCTCAGTCAGAATCACATTTTATGCGCTAAAATAAAAACCATAAAAAATGTGTTCACCAATGAATTTGTGGTAGGAAGTAGCACCTTGCTGCAAGAAATAAAAACCATGGCAGCATATAGGATGATCTGTGTTTGGGGGGGAAACAAAATAAAAAAATAAAATCCTTGTTTGCCTCAGATATCCAAATCCATTTCAACATGTATCCAGTTCTTAATTAGTTTTCTAGATACTTTTCACTTGAGAAACAAAGATGTTTGTTCATAATAATATAAAAGACAATTGGAGAAAGGAGGCATTCCGTACCAAAGGTGAATCTGTGAAAAAAATGGATGGAAAACAAGTTAGCATGTCTAGTTTAAAAGTGCATGGAATGAAGAACAATAGCTATTGCACAAAAATGCCCTACTCTTAAAGATACAGAGACAAAATATGATGACAATCATGTAGTAATAAAGTTCTGACTAGTTTGTATCACCTTTAACAACATATTCATAGAGCAAGATGTACTACAAAGGCTTTCATGACTTGAAATACTCTACTTAGAATGGAACATCCTGCTGTATCAATTAAAGGGACAGTTCACCCAAAAACTTTCTCCCCTTTAAATTATTCACAATGATCCCTTTTACCTGCTAGAGTGTATTAAATTGGTTGCAAGTAGCTCCTTTACTCCTAATTCAGCATTTGAAATAGCTGATTTAGCTTGTGGTTTCCCAACCTATACTGAAAGTTTTGATACTGGAGTATATGCTATTGACATGCCCAAGTAAACGCAGCCAGCAGAAGAAGTTACACTCTCAGTGGGATGCAGGATAGTTAAGTAATAAAATGATAATTTTCCATTGTTCTCTCTATGTACTGAGCTTTGGTGTTCCAGACAATTATAAGATAAGGAAGCTAGTCTGTGTACAGAAAGTTATAACATAATGAGATCTGATATTACCTTAAATTCAACCCATTGTAATAGGCTGTGGTTTCAAAGCACAAAAACAGCTACTTCATATACACAAATAAACCCGAAAATGCAATTTCTCAAATATTTTATACTCTGCAGGTGGTATAACAAGTCATTTAAAATACATTAATGGAAAAACTATTTTACAGTGTACTGTCCCTTTAAGCCATGGTTAACTAAAAGGTATCACAATTTACTTAATTTAGCATTCTCTCTGGTTCCAAACCAGCAGCAATAATATTTTTTCCCCCTCTGTGGTCTTAAATGTAAACATTTTAAGTAAAAAGCAAATATTACATTAAAATGTTTTGTTGATATAAGAATTAGTGGGGCAATAAATACTAAATACATTTTATGCACCTGCTCTAATTATGGATGCCACCATTTTGGAACCTAGTTTTCACTGCAGGTATCTGAAGGAAAATTGCTGCACATGTGTAAAACACATCAGCACTGGAATGCAGAGAAAGATTTCAATAAGGCAGCACCCATGACTAGAGAAGAAAAACCTCAATACAATGCTTATAAATGTCTTTAGTGTTTAATTTCAAATGGTTATACCATTTGTTCCAGAAATTGTTTTAACTTTATGCTCGTTATAAAGGCTTCTTTCAGCCAAAACGCGTTGAGCTATATTTTAAATAAAACCTGAAGCTGCAACTGAAGACAACTTTGTGATGATTTTAATAAAAGGCTTATTTTAACTGCAATCTAGTGAGTTTGTGCACCTACCACATTGTCTGCTACACTATTGTGAGCTCTTATTTTGGAGGTGAAAGCAACAAGGTTGACTCAGAGGATGTGGGCAGCTTGGTTCCCTGGAGGTGACACAGCACCGTCACTTTCAACACTTTCTATTTAGAAATACTGGTCTCTAAAGACACTACAAGCGGTAAGTAGAAAAAAGGGTGCTTGTGCCTACATCAAACAAAATCTTCATACAACTTTTCCCTTAATGGAAAAACTTACCTACTATAAAAGGTACTATTATAATCTCATATACTTTCAGAGGAGTTCATAAGAAAAAAGGTTTATGTCTGTCCCTCTGTAATATGATGTATTAGAAGGATACAGGGTTTCTGAACTCTCCTTCATTGCACATACACAGGCTGTGGTTACTTTTTAATAATGTAACAGGACTTTATGCACATCTTTTTGTTCATATTATTTGCTTTGGAATAGTATAATATTCTGGTAGAGGTCCCTGGTTTAACTAAGCTGCGGTGAAATTTGTGTGCACTGAGAGTTTAGTATATTGCCAGTTAAAGGGACAGTCAACACCATAATTATTATTGTTTAAAAAGAGAGTTAAAGGGACAGTCTACACCAACATTTTTCTTATTTAAAATGATAGATAATCCCTTTATTACCCATTCCCCGTTTTTTGCATAACTAACACAGTTATATTAATAAACTTTTTACCTCTGTGATTACCTTGTATCTAAGCCTTTGCAGACAGCCTCCATATCTAAGTGCCTTTGACAGACATGCAGTGTAGTCAATCAGTGAAGACTCCTAAATAACTTCACGGGAGTGAGCACAATGTTATCTATATGACACATGTGAACTAACACTGTCTAACTGTGAAAAACTTTCAAAATGCTCTGAGCTAAGAGGAGGTTTTCAACGGTTTAGAAATCAGTTTGAGCCTACCTAGGTTTAGCTTTTTCAAAAATACCACCAAGGGAACAAAGCAAATTTGATGATAAAAGTAAAAAGGAAAGTTGTTTGAAATTGCATGACCTATCTGAATCATGAAAGTTTAGTTTTGACTTTACTGTCCCTTTAATCCCTTTATTCCCCATTCCCCAGTTGCATAACCAACACAGTTATATAAATCTATTTTTTACCTCTGTGATTACCTTGCATCTAAGCCTCTGCAGACTGCCCCTTTTCTCAGTGCTTTTGACAGACATGCAGTTTATCAGTTAATCAGTGCAGACTCCTAAATAACTCCACAGGAGTGAGCACACTTATCTATATGACACACATGATGAACTAGTACTGTCTAACTGAAAAACGTTCAAAATGCTCTGAGCTAAGAGGCGGTTTTCAACGGTTTAGAAATCAGTTTGAGCCAAGGGAACAAAGCAAATTTAATCATAAAAGTCAATTGGAAAGTGGTTTAAAATTGCATGCCCTATTTGAATCATGAAAGTTTAATTTTGACTAGGCTGTCCTTTAAATGAAAACACTCGCTTTGCACAGTGGTTAGGGGACAAGAGAGGAAGTTCCTGAGCTACTGTAGCCAGGGCAGTCCATACAATCCTCTTGCTATCCCAATAGCTCATAAGATCTGCTGTAGGGGAAAGGGAGATTCATAAGCCATTAACATGTCTGAGGCACTTGTACTCCCAATTCTTAAAGGAGCTTCAGTGGGTCCCAACAAAAATTCTATAGCCTCTAACCAAAACGCAGCTGCTCCACTCAGGTGTATTGTGCTGCTGGTAGGAGATTTTTTTTCCTCACAAAACATGCCCCCTTTTTCTAGGACAGCACGCACCCTGCAAATCAGTTTGTCCCTCCAAGTTGAATGTTTAAAATTTCGGAGAAACCACAAAGTAACTAATATTTATTTCATGTAATTAGCAAGAGTTCATGAGCTAGTGACATATGGGATATACATTCCTGCCAGGAGGGGGCAAAGTTTCCCAAACCTCAAAATGCCTATAAATACACCTCCCACCTCACTCATACCTTAGTTTTACAAACTTTGCCTTTATTGGAAGATGGTGAAGCAAGTCGTGCTTGATTTCTTCTGTGAAAGGCGCTTCTAAGCATTTTGAAGCCCAATTCCTCTCAAAGTACAGTGTTTGTCTGAGGGATGTGAAGGGAGTATTTGCCTGAAGATGCCATGTTTTCACCTATGGGAAATCTATTCTAAGGCTTTCTGTAAATTCGGTCGTGGGGATTCATCTGCCACCTCCCTTTACAGATCAACATTATATTCCTCTACCATTACCTCTGCTTATATGTTTCAGTACTGGTTTGGCTGTCTACTATATGTGCTTGGGTTTCTTCAGGTAAGTATATATCTTTTTTTAAGACACTCTCAGCTATGTTTGGCACTTTATATTTTAAAGTCTTAAATATATATTGTATATATTTGCCATGAGCCAGGTCTATGTTTATTTCCCTTTACAGTCTAACAGTTTCCGCATGGAAAATTATGTTTTGAGAGGAATTTAGTAAATTTTTTCTGAGGTTGCAGCTAGTTGTAACTTCGTTCTTGTTTTTTCAAATTTTTGCAGGCAAATTAGGCTTGCAATAGCGCAAAATGCTTCTATTTATTGCGTCATTCTTGGCGCAAATTATTTTGGTACGAAGGATGCGATTGTTCTGACGCGAGTCACGTAATTTCTTGCGTCTTTGTTGACGCAAATTTTTTTGGTGCAAAGTTGTTGTTCTTATTCCAGATGTTATCTATCATATGTTTAGTAAGGATAGTAAGGAATCTAAACTTAGTGCTTCTTTTACCTTTCTTCTAGGTTTAAAGAGCTATATCCTTTACCTATGGCTAATTTAGAGTTTTTGGGTAAAAGTCCCTAAGGTGGGGCTATTTCTTCTCTTGCCAAACGTACTTCTATCCTATGGAAGATATTTCTTCTTTTAGGATCCTTTAGATAGGAAGTTTGTTTCCTATCTTAGAGAAGCATATTTACATATTGGCTATATTTTTAAACCTGCCATTTCTATGGCTGATGTTGGTGCTGTTTCAACTTTTTGGTTGGACAGTTTAGTTATCAGATTTTGAATCGTGTAAGCATTGTTCTTTTACTTCAACATACTAATCATTTAATTTGTTATGCTATATTTTATGTCATTTTAATTGATATTAAATCTTTGTTTTTAGCCATTTTTACTAGAAATGTTTTATGGCTTAAATCTCTGATATGGTGTTTAAATTTAGATTACTATGCATGAAGGTGCGGCCTTTAAACCAGTTCAACTGATGGGGGGAGGGGCTCAGATTGAATTTATTTCAACACATTTGGACAGTTTCTGTTCAAAATCAGTGAATTCAGAATATTGTTTTAATCAGGGGTATCGAATAGGTTTTAGAATAAAAAACCTCCCATGGAAAGATTCTTTCCCATGTTACAGCAAACCCTGTGAAAGCTCAGGTTTTTCAGAAATGTGTTTCAAACTTAAAGTTTTCAGGGGTGATGGTTTCAGTTCCTCCTCAGGAACGGAGTTTGGGTTTCTATTCAATTCTATTCATTGTCCCAAAGAAAGAATTTGTTCAGACCATTTCTGGATCTGAAATTTTTAACTTGTTTTGTAAGAGTCCCAACTTTCAAGATGGTGACTATAGGGACTATTCTGCCTTTTTGTTCAGCAAGATCACTTCATGTCCACAATAGAGTTACAGGATGCTTATTTTCACAATCCAATAAGTTCAGACCACTATTGTTTTCTGAGATTCTCTTTTCTAGATAGGCATTACCAATTTGTCGCTCATCCTTTTGGGCTAGCGACAGCTCAGAGATTCTTTTCAAAGATTCTGGGTGCCCTTCTATATGTAATCAGAGAGCAGGGTATTGCGGTGTTTCCTTATTTGGATGATATTTTGGTACTAGCTTTAATCTTTTCATTTAACAGAATCTCACTTGAAACAACTAGTTTGGTTTCTTCAAGACATGGTTGGAGGATCTATTTACAATAGAGTTTCTTGATTCCTTAGACAAGGGTCAACTTTTTAGGTTTCCAGATAAAATTTAGAGGCCTACTTATCAAGCCGTCAACTTACTTGCATTCAACGGCACCAATACACTCGCCTGACATTGCCTAACATCGCGGCCGCTGACCTGAATATGCTCTCCATATTTATAAAGAAAGCTGTCAAAAAGTTGTGCACCAGTACGGGGCGATAAGCAACGGACTGTTGTTAACTAACAGTCATCGATCTCGCTGCTATCCGGCTTTTTCCCAGCTTTATTTATATCCTGTCACTAAACACCGCCACTATACTAAACTGTTTAACCCTTATTCCACCGCTCCCCACCCCGCCTCAACTAACTAATGGCTAGATTTAGAGTTTTGTCGGTAACGACCCGAAAAGCTAACGCCGGCTTTTTTCTGGCCGCACCATAAAAATAACTCTGGTATTGAGAGTCCACATAAAGGCTGCGTTAGGCTCCAAAAAAGGAGCGTAGAGCATATTTAACGCAGCTTCAACTCTCGATACCAGAGTTGCTTACGCAAGCGGCCAGCCTCAAAAACGTGCTCATGCACGATTCCCCCATAGAAAACAATGGGGCTGTTTGAGCTGCAAAAAAGCCGCGTTCAGCTCCTAACGCAGCCCCATTGTTTGCTATGCGGAAACACTTCCTATGTCTGCACCTAACACTCTAACATGTACCCAGAGTCTAAACACCCCTAACCTTACACTTATTAACCCCTAATCTGCCGCCCCCGCTATCGCTGACCCCTGCATATTATTATTAACCCCTAATCTGCCGCTCCGTAAACCGCCGCTACTTACATTATCAATATGTACCCCTAATCTGCTGTCCCTAACACCGCCGACCCCTATATTATATTTATTAACCCCTAATCAACCAATCAGAATCAAGTTCAATCCGATTGGCTGATCCAATCAGCCAATCAGATTGAGCTCGCATTCTATTGGCTGTTCCGATCAGCCAATAGAATGCAAGCTCAATCTGATTGGCTGATTGGATCAGCCAATCGGATTGAACTTGATTCTGATTGGCTGATTCCATCAGCCAATCAGAATATTCCTACCTTAATTCCGATTGGCTGATAGAATCCTATCAGCCAATCGGAATTCGAGGGACGCCATCTTGGATGCCGTCCCTTAAAGGAACCGTCATTCTTCAGTTGGACGTCGCCGGAAGAAGATGGGTCCGCGGTGGAGGTCTTCAGGATGGAGCCGGTCGTCATCGGATGAAGATAGAAGATGCCGCTTGGATCAAGATGGTTGCCGGTCCGGATCGCCTCTTCTTCCCGGATAGGATGAAGACTTTGGAGCCTCTTCTGGACCTCTTCAGCCACCGGATGATGGATCGCCAGCCCCCGCTTGGGTTGGATGAAGATTTGGAGCCAGGACGGATCGGTGATACCTGGTGAGGTGAAGACAAGGTAGGATGATCTTCAGGGGCTTAGTGTTAGGTTTATTTAAGGGGGGTTTGGGTTAGATTAGGGGTATGTGGGTGGTGGGTTGTAATGTTGGGGGGGGGGTATTGTATGTTTTCTTTTACAGGCAAAAGAGCTGAACTTCTTGGGGCATGCCCCGCAAAGGGCCCTGTTCAGGGCTGGTAAGGTAAAAGAGCTTTGAACTTTAGTAATTTAGAATAGGGTAGGGCATTTTTTATTTTGGGGGTCTTTTTTATTTTATTAGGGGGCTTAGAGTAGGTGTAATTAATTTAAAATTGTTGTAATATTTTTCTTATGTTTGTAAATATTTTTTTATTTTTTGTAACTTAGTTCTTTTTTATTTTTTGTACTTTAGGTAGTTTATTTAATTGTAGTTATTTGTCGGAATTGTATTTAATTTATTTATTGATAGTGTAGTGTTAGGTTTAATTGTAGGTAATTGTAGGTATTTTATTTAATTAATTTAATGATAGTATAGTGTTAGGTTTAATTGTAACTTAGGTTAGGATTTATTTTACAGGTAATTTTGTAATTATTTTAACTAGGTAACTATTAAATAGTTCTTAACTATTTAATAGCTATTGTACATGGTTAAAATAATTACAAAGTTACCTGTAAAATAAATATTAATCCTAAAATAGCTATAATATAATTATAATTTATATTGTAGCTATATTAGGATTTATTTTACAGGTAAGTATTTAGCTTTAAATAGGAATAATTTATTTAATAAGAGATAATTAATTTCGTTAGATGTAAATTATATTTAATTTAGGGGGGTGTTAGTGTTAGGGTTAGACTTAGCTTTAGGGGTTAATACATTTATTAGAATAGCGGTGAGCTCCAGTCGGCACATTAGGGGTTAATAATTGAAGTTAGTTGTCGGCGATGTTAGGGAGGGCAGATTAGGGGTTAATACTATTTATTATAGGGTTAGTGAGGCGGATTAGGGGTTAATAACTTTATTATAGTAGCGCTCAGGTCCGCTCGGCAGATTAGGGGTTAATAAGTGTAGGCAGGTGGAGGCGACGTTGTGGGGGGCAGATTAGGGGTTAATAAATATAATATAGGGGTCGGCGGTGTTAGGGGCAGCAGATTAGGGGTACATAAGGATAACGTAGGTGGCGGTCGGCAGATTAGGGGTTAAAAAAATTGAATCGAGTGGCGGCGATGTGGGGGGACATCGGTTTAGGGGTACATAGGTAGTTTATGGGTGTTAGTGTACTTTAGAGTACAGTAGTTAAGAGCTTTATGAACCGGCGTTAGCCCAGAAAGCTCTTAACTACTGACTTTTTTCCTGCGGCTGGAGTTTTGTCGTTAGATTTCTAACGCTCACTTCAGACACGACTCTAAATACCGGAGTTAGAAAAATCCCATTGAAAAGATAGGATACGCAATTTACGTAAGGGGCTCTGCGGTATGGAAAAGTCGCGGCTGAAAAGTGAGCGTTAGACCCTATTTTGAGTGACTCCAAATACCGGAGGTAGCCTAAAACCAGTGTTAGGAGCCTCTAATGCTGGTTTTCACGGCTAACGCCAAACTCCAAATCTAGGCCTAAATGTATTAACCCCTTTCCAGCCACTCCCGGACCCCACTGCAACTAAAGTTATTAACCCCTATCCCGCCGTTTCCGGAGCCCACCGTCACCTACATTGTGTTATTAACCCCTAATCTTCCGCTCCCTACACCGCCGCCACCTACATTATGTTATTAACCCCTAAACCCCTGGCCTCCCACATCAGTACCACTTACTAAACCTATTAACCCCTAAACTGCCAGCCCCCCACATCCCCATAAACTAAATTAAGCTATTAACCCCTAAACTTAACAACCTGCTAACTTTATATTAAATATTAACTCATCCCTATCGTATAATAAATTTAAACTTACCGTTAGATCTAAATTAAACTATATTAAACTAATAATTACCTACCCTATCTATTATACTAAAATTACAATAAACTATATTAAACTAATAATTAACCTACCCAAACTGTTTTACTAAAATTACATTAAACTATATTAAACTAATAATTAATCTATCCTGTTATACTAAAATTACATTAAACTACCAATTAAATTAACTATATAATATATTTAAAATAGTTACAAAAAAATAAAAAATAAATGATCAAATATTTAAACTAATTACACCTAATCTAAGAGCCCTATGAAAATAAAGAAGCCCCCCAAAATAAAAAAAACCCTAGCCTACAATAAACTACCAATGGCCCTTAAAAGGGCCTTTTGCGGGGCATTGCCCCAAATAAATCAGCTCTTTTACCTGTAAAAAAAAATAGAAACACCCGCTAACAGTAAAACCCAGCACCCACACAACCAACCCACCAAATAAAAACCTAATTTAAAAAAACCTAAGCTCCCCAATTGCCCTGAAAAGGGCATTTGTATGGGCATTGCCCTTAAAAGGGCATTTAGCTCTTTTCAAAAGCCCAAACCCTAATCTAAAATTAAAACCCACCCAATAAACCCTTAAAAAAGCCTAACACTAACCCCCAAAGATCCACTTACAGTTTCTGAAGAGCCGACATCCATCCTCAATGAAGCGGCAGAAGTCCTCATCGAAGCCGGCAGAAGTCTTCATCCAAGCGGGTCGACGTCTTCATCCAACCGGGCAGAAGTCTTTATCCAGACGGCATCTTCTATCTTCATCCATCCGGCGCGGCTCCATCTTCAAGACATCTGACGCGGAGCATCCTCTTCGTTCGACATCTCCTTGAACAATGAATGTTCCTTTAAATGACTTCATCCAAGATGGCGTCCCTTAGAATTCTATCAGCCAATCGGAATTAAGGTTGAAAAAAATCCTATTGGCTGTTGCAATCAGCCAATAGGATTGAGCTTGCATTCTATTGGCTATTCCAATCAGCCAATAGAATGCAAGCTCAATCCTATTGGCTGATTGCAACAGCCAATAGGATTTTTTTCAACCTTAATTCCGATTGGCTGATAGAATTCTATCAGCCAATCGGAATCTAAGGGATGCCATCTTGGATGACATCATTTAAAGGAACATTCATTGTTCAAGAAGATGTTGAACGAACAGGATGCTCTGCGTCGGATGTCTTAAAGATGGAGCCGCTCCGCGCCGGATGGATGAAGACAGAAGATGCCGTCTGGATGAAGACTTCTGCCAGTCTGGAGGACCACTTCTGCCAGGTTCGAGGAGGACTTCAGCCCGCTTGAATGAAGACTTCTGCCGCTTCGTTGAGGATGGATGTCTGCTCTTCAGAAACTGTAAGTGGATCTTCGGGGTTAGTGTTAGGCTTTTTTAAGGGTTTATTGGATGGGATTTAATTTTAGATTAGGGTTTGGGCTTTTGAAAAAGAGCTAAATGCCCTTTTAAGGGAAATGCCCATACAAATGCCCTTTTCAGGGCAATGGGGAGCTTAGGTTTTTTAGATTAGGTTTTTATTTGGGGGGCTGGTTGTGTGGGGTGTTTGTATTTTTTTATACAGGTAAAAGAGCTGATTTATTTGGGACAATGCCCCAGAAAAGGCCCTTTTAAGGGCAATTGGTAGTTTATTGTAGGCTAGGGTTTTTGTTTATTTTGGGGGGCTTTTTTATTTTCATAGGGCTCTTATATTAGGTGTAATAAGTTTAAATATTTGATAATTTATTTTTTATTTTGTGTAACTTAGCGTTTATTTTTTTTGTAACAGTGTTTGTTATTTTGTGTAACTTAGTTGTTAGTTTTCTGTAACTTTGTAATTTTTTATAGTAGGTTTAAATTATTTGAGTAGGGTTAGGTTTTTTAAATATATAATATATTTAATTTGTAGTTTAATGTAATTTTAGTATAACAGTTAGGGTAGATTAATTAATAGTTTAATATAGTTTAATGTCATTTTAGTCTAATAGTTAGGGTAGATTAATTAATAGTTTAATATAGTTTAATGTCATTTTAGTCTAATAGTTAGGGTAGATTAATTATTAGTTTAATATAGTTTAATTTAAATCTAAATTTATTATAAGATAGGGATGAGTTAATATTTAATATAAAGTTAGCGGGTTGTTAGGTTTAGGGGTTAATAGGTTTAGTAAGTGATACTTATGTTGGAGTATCCAATATACAAAATCACAGCAGCACCACTGTAGTGTTTCCAATCTTTTTCTTTATTCCATGACACAAGTACAGCAAACAGCAATGGAACAGAACAACGTTTCGGGTTATGTACCCTTATTCATGTTCATACTTGTGTCATGGAATAAAGAAAAAGATTGGAAACACTACAGTGGTGCTGCTTTGATTTTGTATATTGGATATTTCTTGGGTGCTTTTGCAGTTTGCACCTCACAGCTTTGTGCACACTTTGGGAAATCCTGTGCTGGATACAGATCTTTGACTCTGTTGGTACTTATGTGGGAGGCCAGGAGTTTAGGGGGTAATAGCTTAATTTAGTTGTGGTGGGCTCCGGGAGCGGCGGGATAGGGGTTAATACTTTTATGTAGGTGGTGTTGGGGCAGCAGATTAGGGGTTAATAAGTATAATGTATGTGGCGCCAGTGTCGGGGCGGCAGATTATGGGTTAATAAGTAGGTGGCGGCAATGTAGGGAGCGGCAGAATAGAGGTTAATAAGTATAATGTAGGTGGCGGGTGGCAGATTAGGGGATAATAAGTATAATGTAGGTGGCGGCGGTGTAGGGGGTGGCAGATTAGGGGTGTTTAGACTCGGGGTACATGTTAGGGTGTTAGGGGTAAACATACATTTTATTCTCCCATAGGAATCAATGGGATATCTGGCAGCAGCGAACATAAGCTTTCGCTGCTTTCAGTCTCCCATTGATTCCTATGGCATCCGCTGCCTCCAGGGCGGCGGATTGAAAAGCAGGTACGCTGGGCCGGAATAGTGGTGAGTGCACCTGTTAGACATTTGTTAACTTGCAAAAGTAGTCAGATAGTGCCGAATTTGTATTTGGAACATCTGTAGTGATGTAAGCATCGATCTGTGTCGGACTGAGACCAGCGGATCGTATGTTACCTCACAGATTTCAACTTTTGACGGTCTGTAGGCTTTGATAAATAAGGGGAATCAGGCTCGCCACAATTACGCTGCAGAATTCCAGCGTATTTACGGTTGACGGCTTGATAAATATCCCTCTTAGTCTAGGATTCTTTCTCTGATAGACTAGAGACAAATTAAGTTAAGTTTGTCTAAACCTTCAGTCTCTATTTTCTTCAGTGGTTATGTGCATGGAAGTGTTAAGTCTCATGACTGCAGCATCAGGTGCGATCCTCTTTGCTTGTTTTCATTTGAGGCCTCTTTAGCTTTGCATGTTGCACCAAAGGTGCAGAGATTATTTTCAGATATCACAACTGATATACTTAAATCCCAACACTCTTTTCTCTCTGACTTGGTGGTTGGACTATCACCTTATTGTTCAGGGGGCCTGGACTGTATTCTCAACAGATGCAAGTTTTTCAGGTGGGGGTGCTATCTGAGAGTATCTGACAGCACTAGGGGTTTGGAAATCTCAGAAGGCGAGGTTGCCAACCAATATTTTAGAACTCCATGCTATTTTCAGGGCTCTTCAGGCATGGTCTCTATTGAAGAGAGAATTTTTACATTTGTTTTCAAACAGAAAATATCACAAAAGTGGCATATGTCAATCATCAAGCAGGGACTCGCAGTCCCTCAGTTATGGAGGAAGTATCTCGGATATTTTCTTAGGCAGAATCCAACTCTTGTCTAATTTCTGTGTAGACAATTGAGAAGGGGATTATCTCAGCCATCAGACTTTTTATCCTAGGGAGTGGTCGATGCTCTAGCAGTTCCTTGGTTTTTACCAACCTGCTTACATTTTTCCGCCTCTGGTTCTTCTTCTAAGGGTGAACTTCAAGATCATAATGGAACGATCTTATGTGTTTTTGATAGCACCAGCTTGGCCTCTCAGGTTTTGGTATATGGACTTTGTCAGGATGTCCAGTTGCCAGCCTTGGCCACTTCCTTTAAGGTCAGACCTTTTGTTTCAGGGGCCATTTTTCCATCAGGATCTCAAATCTCTAAATTTGAAGGCATGGACATTGAACGCTTAGTGCTTAGTCATAGAGGTTTCTCTGACTCTGTTATTAGCACTATGATACAGGCTCATAAGTCTGTTTCAAGGTTAATTTATTTTCGGGTTTGGAAACCCTATATTTCATGGTGTTCATCTCATGATTAATTCTTGGCATTCTTTTAGAATTCCTAGGAGTTTCTTCAAGATAGTTTGGATAAATACGTTGAAGGACAAATTTCTGCTCTGTCTTATTTCATAGAATGATTGCTAAACTTCCTTCCTGATATTCACTGTTTTGTTCAGGCTTTGATTCATACTAAACCTGTTTTTAAATCTATTTCTCCTTGGAGTCTCAATTTTGGTTTTGGAGAATTTTCAGGTTCCTCCTTTTGAGCCTATGCATTCTCTGGACATTAAATTGCTTTCTTGGAAAGTATTATTTATTTTGGCTCTCTCTTCTGCTAGAAGAGTTTCTAAATTGTCTGCTCTCTCTTGTGAGTCTTTTTGTCTGATTTTCCATCAAAATAAAGCTGTTTTGCGGACTTCATTTACATTTTTGCCTAAATTTGTGAATTCTAACAACATCAATAAGGAAATTGTTGTTCCTTCTTTGTGTCCTAATCCTAAGAATACTCTTGAAGGGTCTTAACATTGTTTGGATGTGGTACGAGCTTTGAAATATTATGTTGAGGCTACTTAAGATTTCAGAATGACTTCTAGTCTGTTATTTTTTCTGGCCCAGGGAAGGTCGTAAAGCCTCTGTTATTTCTCTGGCTTTTCGGTTGAGACTTTTGATTCACAAAGCTAATTTGGAGGCGGGGCAGTCTCCACCTCAGAGAATTACAGCTCATTCTACTAGATCAGTTGCCACTTCTTGGGCTCTTAAGAATGAAGCTTCGGTTGATCAAATTTTCAAAGCAACAACTTGGTCTTCTTTGCATACTTGGAAGCAGCCTTTGGTAGAAAGGTTCTTCAGGCAGTTGTCTCAGTTTGATTCTAATGCCTTTGATTTGAGTTTTTCTGAAATTTTTTAAGAAAACTTAATTATTTTTTTTAATTTAATTTCTCAGTGGAAATAGCCGTTTTATTTTATCCCTCCCTCTATAGTGACTCATGGACTTCCACATCTTCGGTATTTTATCCATACGTCACTAGCTCATGGACTCTTGCCACTTACATGAAAGAAAACATCATTTATGTAAGAACTTACCTGATAAATTCATTTCTTTCATAGTGGCAAGAGTCCATGAGACCCACCCTTTTTTTGTGGTTATGATTTTTTTGTATAAAGCACATAATTTTTTCCAGTTCCACTTTTTTGTATGCTTTTTACTCCTTACTTCTTGGCTAATCATTAAACTAAGGTATGAGTGAGGTGGGAGGTGTATTTATAGGCATTTTGAGGTTTGGGAAACTTTGCCCTCTCCTGGTAGGAATGTAAATCTCATACGTCACTAGCTCATGGACTCTTGCCAATATGAAAGAAATGAATTTATCAGGTAAGTTCTTACATAAATTATTATATCCTACTTGTAGCTCTAAGCTTGAGTATGCTCTGTGCAAAATATCTTTGATAATTGTCAAGAATATATAAATCATGTGTAACCTTAAATATTGTGTATAAACAAACCCCACTTGACTTGCACCAAGCAAATCACACCAGTTGCAGATCTCTTACCATTACTATACCCTGAATAGGAAACTTTGTCACAGTTCAGCTATAGTCCAGGTCCCTGCACGATCACGTAAGTGTATTGAGAAACCAATCTCCACAAAGAGGTGGGACTGACAACCATCTTCCTCCAAAGCAGCAGAGGGACAAACCACAATTCAGTAACTCCTCTTTAAAGCCAATCAAGAGTAGGGGTGTATCCACTTTGTAGACTGTACAGTTACACACGCTGCTTGAAAAAAAGAGAGCAATTTCCCCCTTAATTCTTTGATCACACAAGATGGCCAGCATCAGTTCAGGACATTTCTCCAGAAGCTGCAGCTGTTCCTTCAGCCTCCTGCCAAGTGCTGCTTCCTCACTGATTAGTACTCCACCAGGATCCACTTCATGCCATAGCATGGTTAGCTCTCAGCTACCCTAATATACTTCCAGCATATTCAAAGTTGAGTTCCATCTAGTAGTTATGTGTTGCTTAAGATGGTGCTGGAGAAGCCCAGCCTTCTCCTACTCCTGCCTAATGAGCTGACTGGCTTTAACACTGTGGTGGAAGTAGCCTGCAAACCTTCTGTACCATTAAATAAAGTTGCTAACCTAGAGTTGCCTTCAGGGATAGCAGCATCACACCAGGTGGAGGATGTGGGCCGAGCAATCCACACGGATAAAGTTACACTCACGGAGAGTGTTTACCATATTGGGTGCTTCATCAATGATAAAAAAATCACATTTCCACCTCTGCCTGCCCTCTTTCCTTCTCACTGTTCCACCATCCTCCTAAGAGCCTGCAATATATTGTCAGCAGTATGCTTCTCATCCAGCACCTCGGCAGGAACGATCGGTAGCCCTGCTGATCTAGTGATCCACTCCTGCCCTGACCTGTCTGCTGTTGCACCACCCTTATCATTATCATATGCCCTGGGTTACCACCAGTGTGAGGAAGGTAGAGGAGAGGAAGGCATGATGGCCACTAGAAGCAATCCATAAATTGTTGGTAAAATGCAGTGGCTGTCTAGCAGCCTTCACCAACTCTTTCTTCAAAACTGCAATGCAGGAATACTAGATTGAGGGGACTACGCTCCGGCTAAAAGTGCTGCATGAAAAGTGATGGCAGTGGAGAACAACTGCTTCGATCGACTGCTGCCTAGACATCCCCCTAGAGTAAAACCCCCCCAAATCCTCTAGGGTGGGCGGAACACAACATGATGTTGAAGTTGGTACCTGACTCTGCTGACTGCCATTAATACTGTGCCCCTTGTCCTGACTACTGCTTCTCGTAGGTGCCATTGACAGCTGTGATAAGGAGATTGTTGCACTTTTTATGCTGCTGGCTTTACATTCTTCCCACATTAACACAGCCTTGTGGTATGTGCAGAGATGCTGGTGCATCCAGGAGCTGGTGAGATGACACAACACTCTCCCACAGCTAACGTTTTGCTACACAATTTGCACTTAGCAAAGCGACCATCTATGATGCTAACAAAGTGGTCCCACACCTTTGAGTTAAGTGAAGCAGTTGCTGTCTCTGCCTGCACTTCTACCGCTGTTGAAGTCTCCTTGCCACTGAATCACTGCTAATTCTCTCTGCCCTCCCTGGAACACTTTTTCCTCTCCTAGTGGTGGTGATGGTGGTGGAACTGCAAGTGATTCTAGTGTTGACAGAGATAGCACTACTAGTGGAACTGGCAACATGGCTAGTGGGTGAGGCTGTTGTACAACAGGTGATGATGGTGGTGATGGAGAGGATACAAAAGGAGACTGCTGGTCTAAAAGTGGGGAGGAAGTGCGCTGCTGCCGCTCGCGTACAGACTGTGGTGAAATCTCTTCCTCCTCCACCATCTCCTCAGACTAGTAATCAAGTTCCTCCTAGTCCAGAGTAAAGGCTATAGCAGACATGCTGTGAGTTGCAGTAATATCGCAAAAACAGAGACTGGGGAAGCCTGCTAAATATTTTCCTCTTCTTTCTCACTGTTTGGCACAATGAGATCGTCTACATCTCCTGCAGTGTCTGCTCTGCTGCAGCAGTTACTAAGAAGACAGCCGTTCAGATTGTGATAAACCCACCTGGCTGCTGCTACAAAACATGGAGGGAATCAGGAGCGTGGCGGAACTGGAAGTGGTAAAACTGATAGCGGCAGCAGGTCTAACACTAGTGCAGGTGGTTTTAGGAGTAGACTGTCTGAAGAGCTGACATGTACACAGAGACCCACTTGTTAACCTTGGACCCCTGCCAATACCACTAGGCTTTGAGCCAAACTATGTTAATTCAGCTCCTTCACCTTCAGTTCCCCTCACTGTCCACTTTTGTTTTATGGGTGGGCTTAGATGACCCTTACTGCTACTAATGCTTCTACAAGTTGTGCTAATGGTGGACACTGCATATCTGCTACTCATGGTAGACATAGGGATTCATACTAAAGCAGATGCTAAAGATATTCCTGCTTCCGCAACTGCCGTTGCTCCTTTAGATGCTTGAGCAGCAGACATTGGCCTTGAAAATGATATCTAACTTAGAGGTAACAGTGCTTGTCATCATGAGACACAGACTATGCACTGGTAGTGACAGTGCTGGTACTACTGGTGGTGGGGGTGACAGCAACCAGAAACATAACACACTCTGACCGACTAACAATTTTATGACAGAATAATATAATTATATATTATTAGCTACACAGATTATTATTTTTGCCCCCACTGCAATAAGAAATATGGTTTCAATTAGATGAGGGGAACACCGTACCAGGCCCAGATGGGCCATTGGGCACACCAGGCAAATTCCCAGTGAGTTAGCTTAGCTCCTTTCACCAGTCCATCACAACAGCGCAGTTTGAGGAACTTAGCGCTCCATTCGTAATCTATCCCTGGATGAGCTAACTATTGCGCACAAGGGATAAGGGGTATATCACGGCTTTTTGCACACATTTTTTTTCAGTTTTCCATCGACTTTTATAGGAGATGAAGGTTACGTGGTTGCCATACTTTTTTGTATGTGTCAGGTTTACGCTTGCACAAAACCTTTTACTTTCAACTTATAATATAACTGCTACCTGGCGCACGTAAAAAGCCTCTTTCTAGCAAAATGAATGTGCAAGTGGGAGTACTAAATAGCTCTCCGCCTGAAATCTAGCCCCCAGTCTTCAAGTTTCTCTCAAACTCCTTCTAAATGAAGTGTTAGTCTTGCCCGCCAATTGTGCAGGATGAGTAAGGCACCAGCACCAGGCCCCACAATGACATGTTGCTGCGTGATAGTGCAGAATAAAGACTGTGCATCTGCAGTACATAGTGTCCACACTGAACAGCAGAGTTGCCTTCAGGGATAGCAGCATCACACCAGGTGGAGGATGTGGGCCGAGCAATCCACACGGATAAAGTTACACTCAGGGGGAGTGTTTACCATATTGGGTGCTTCATCAATGATAAAAAATCCCATTTCCACCTCTGCCTGCCCTGTTTCCTTCTCACTGTTCCACCATCCTCCTAAGAGCCTGCAATATATTGTCAGCAGTATGCTTCTCATCCAGCACCTCGGCAGGAACCATCGGTAGCCCTGCTGATCTAGTGATCCGCTCCTGCCCTGCCCTGAGCTGTCTGCTGTACATAGTGTCCACACTGAACAGCAGCACAGGTATGACAACAGGGCCCCCACAAAGCCTGGAGGGTTGCTTGTAGGTATATTAAAGGGACAGTATACTATAAAATAGTTTTTCCCTTAATGTGTTCCCAATTACTTTTTAAAACGTATGAGAATTTGCTTTTTAAGGTTTATTTGTGTATATGAATTAGCTGATTTTCAGGTAGATTACGAGTTATGCGCGCTATAGGGTTGAGTTGAGCTCCATACCTCACAAAACACAAGCGCTGTTTTGACGTTCTCCTGCACGCTTTAGCCATAGACATCAAAGTGGAGAGTGGGTTAGAAAAACACCTGAAGCGCGGAAGGAAAAGCTCCGTAACGCAGCCTCATTGATGTCTATGGGAGAAAAAAATGTTACGTTTAAACCTAACACCCTAACATAAACTCTAAGTATAAACACTCCTAATCTTCTGCCCCCGACATTGCTGACACCTAAATAAAGTTATTAACCCCTAATCTGCCGCTCCCGATATTGCCGCCACCTAAAAAAATCTATTAACCCCTAATCTGCCGCTCCAGATATCGCCTCCACTATACTAAAGTTATTACCCCTATTCCCTCGCACCCCAACATCGCCCAAACTATATAAATCTATTAACCCCTATTCCACTGCTCCCCAACATTGCCGCCACTAAATAAAGCTATTAACCCCTAAACCTCTGGCCTCCCACATCACTAAATAAATCTATTAACCCCTAAACCGCCAGCCTGCCAACATCGCAAAAACCTTAAATAAACTATTAAACCCTAAACCTAACCCCCCTAACTTTAACATAATTAAAATAGAGCTAAATTAAAGTTACAATTATAAACTAAATACTGACCTGTGAAATAAAACCTAAGCTAGCTACAAGATAACTAATAGTTATATTGTCGCTATCTTAGGTGTTATTTTTATTTCACAGGTAAGTTTGTATTTATTTTAACGAGGTAGACTAGTTAGTAAATAGTTATAAACTATTTACTAACTACCTAGTTAAAATAAATACAAACTTACCTGTGAAATAAAACCTAAGCTGCCTTACACTAAAACCTAACATTACAAAAATAAAAAACTACCATTACAAAAAATAAAAAACACTAAAATTACAAAAAATAAAAAAACCTACCATTACAAAAAATAACAAACAAAATTATCCAAAATAATAAAAATTATTCCTATTCTAATACCCTTTTAAAAAAATAAAAAACCCACCCCAAAATAAAAAACCCTAAGCTATAATAAACTACCAAGGGCCCTTAAAAGGGCCTTTTGTAGGGCACTGGCCTAAAGATAACAGCACACGTTACAGGCTAAAAGGTTTGCGGTACAGTTATACCAACAAGACTTGTAATGGCTGCGGTGCTGTTTTAACGCTGAAATTACAATTTTTTAGTGTTAAAACACGAACGCAAAACTTATAATCTAGGTGTTTGTATTTTGAAGCCACAACCTAATAAAATAGGCTGAGCTTGTAAGTATAATCAGATCTCATTACTTTATTACATTGTGTACATATAAATGCTGATTTATCTTATATCTGTCCATAAACCAATCACCACGAACAATGGAAAATTAACATTTTATTATCTTATCTCTTCTGTACCCCACTGGGAGTGTAATTTATTCTACTGGCTGTGTTAAAACAACTTGGCCTTGAGGCCAAAAAATTTCAGGATAGGTGGGGATACCACGGGCTAAATCAACTATTTCAAATGCCAATAAAAGGGTAATGAAAATACCTGTAAACAATTTAATTCACTCCAGCAGGTAAAGTGGATCATTGGGAACAAATTAAAGGGGAGAAATGTTTGAGTAAACTGTCCCTTTAAGTAAAAAGTGAGTTTATGCAAGATGGAGCTGTGGAGTTTTCAAATGGCCATTGGAAAACAAAACTGTCCATCAAAGCTCTGTCATCTGCATTTCAATAATGACCCACCCCCACCTCCTCTCTCCCTTCACTGCTTATGCACTGAGCTTTTGTCTTGTAAGTATGCTCTCTCGATTTGCCAGTCAGCACTTGCCGAGAAGGCAAAGCAGCCTATTATTGATTTCTCTTATCTTTGTAAAGTTAAATGTTGTTTCTGGTAAAACTAATTTAGAAATCTATTTATACACATTCTAAAATTAGGCAGAATGCTTGTAATTATTGGAATTAGAGCTGTGTTTTATTCCTTTTGAGGTATCCAGATTTATGTAACATTTTGTTTTACGTTTACTGTACCTTTAACAATCCTATATTCCACACAGCGTATATTAAGCATTTTAAATTCTTAAATCATCATGATATGTGACAACATTTGTTATCGTAATGGATTAATGCTGCACAAAGTAAGAGATTTAATTAATGATATTGCTACTTATACATTTTAGAATATTGCAGATTATCTGGATTGATAATAGCAACATGTAATCACTTTCAAAATTCAATTTCTCAGTGTGGGGGGGGGGGTGATTTTGGGCAGAACTGCTGTTTCAGCTAATATTTTTGCTTTCCCCACACATCATATGCCCATCTCATTTCCAATGGAATTAATTGAGAGACGTACCACCCCATCACTTAAACTATTCAGTTTTGCTGCATGTTTGGCAGACCTTTTCAGTACTGATTAAAACCGCAATCTGCTCTGAGTATTCTAGATGTATGACTATGTAAGTGAAATCTACAATTTGAAAAGAAAAAATGATTGCAACAAATAATAATGAGTACAATACAGATGACTATATTCCAATACATGTAGTAAGCTGGGCAAAAAAATAAATGCAGACATTTTCTTGTTACATTTAAAGGGAAAACCTCTTGTAATTTCATGATTTTTTCTGCAGTCTTGCAATAAACTAACATACTAAGTTTGAAAATGCTTGGTATCCTTGTTTGCTGCAGGGGTTTATTTGGAGGAGCCAATGAAGACTTGTTACTAGTAGACAGCACAGCTAGCCATGATAATTATGTTAGTGAAATAGCCATTGTTTTGCGATTCCTTATCTGATGATCTCTGCTGAAGAGAATTAGGGAAAGGTGTGGGGCAGGGTTAGACTTGTGTGTGATGTGCACATTTGTCAGGATTGGAAAACTTATTTTTCAGACTTTAATTACAGGAAAAGGGGGGCACAAACAAATAAAATAGACTGCACATAATTAAACATTTTATATTAAAATCTCAGTGTTTCCTGGTCATAAATTTAACAGTCTGTACTATATTAGAAATTATTTGCTACAATGTTTTTGAATGGTCAATTTCCACCTACCACTTTCCTTACCTGAAGGACCCCTTCCAAACTGGAGCCTGGAGAGAAAAGGACTTGCCCCTGTCGCTGTGTTAACAAAATCTCCTTTTTTTTGGCATCAGCAGAAAATATAAAATGACAAACGGTAAATTAGGGGAATATATTACAAGGATAGGCGTGTGAAACCTGCTGTGTGTGCTTTAAGTTTTCAAGGTAAGACAATCCTGAATTATCAGAATCAGAGGAGGGCAAAATAAATAATCCAAATGTGCTGCAATTTTGTTTTATTGTGCCTTTTATAATACAGCCTCAAAGTGTTTAATGTCCCTTTAATGGGGCATTGCAGTCAAATCTATTCTGGGGCTACAGACAGATACGATTGTAAAGTAACTTTGCAAAATATGCCTTTTATACTGCACTCCAAGCTTTGGTACCTTTTGCGCACTCCTGAGCTGATCTCAGATTTAAAAAAGGCTAAGCAGAAAAAAAGAGCACCAAAATAGTTTGCACTGAAATTACCCTTAAAAAATATAGCTATGTCCACTGGAAATCCTTGCAATGTTTCTGTTCTCAAAAGGGATATCTTTAAATCACTAGAAGATCGTTTGGGTCTCAAATGCCTTGAACTAGAAAATAAAGTGGTTTTTAGGTGCCTGACCTTCATATGAAATACATCTTCACACTTCCTTCATATCAACCAAGACATAGGAGAACAGAAACATCCAGATATTTTCCTTAAGATATTTTATGCCAAAATGCATTTTAAAATATTTTTGTTGTTGTTAAATATAAAAAATATTTTATTTTCAAATACATCTTGAAAAAAGATTGAGCCATAAAAAATGTTTTTGCTTCCTGTGGGGTTGTCACTTGTGTCAACCGATAAATCTGACCCATACCAACCAGTAAGCAATGACTGTACTTAGGAAAAATGTATTCACAACTCCCCAAAGTCCCACAAATTGGAGGTGTTTCTGTGTGTTAGGAGTAGGGTGGATAAAAATCATTTAAAAAAAAAATGACAACCCTATTATTAAAGCAGGCATTAAAATTTGGAGGGAACTTCGTGGCTTGGCTCGAGTTGCTCCACATCCATCTCCCGTGCATTCAGTTAGAGCACTATTATCCTTGTCTGCCGGAGTTACACTCGCAGATGTGGTCAGTTTGGGGTATTAAACACGTCTGGGACCTATATACACCGCAAGGCTTGGCGATCCAAGCTCCGGATTTGTCAGACATAGATATTCCCAAAAAATTCCACTTTGAATATTTCAGGCTCATCTCCTTATTGGTATCCTGGAAGTTCCAAAAGGGCAGACCTAGAGAAATGACCCAATGGGAAAAGAGGTGGCTCATGGGCAAGCCTCTCCGAAAGGCCATGACAATACATTACCAACTCCTATTAGACTCAGAAGGATTTGCAAAAACATTCCGCATCATGGAATGGGAGAGAGACATGAGGAAGGAGCATACAGAGTCGGAGTGGCAACAGGCTGTCCAGTACACCAGAGCAGCAATACATTGCGTCACACTGTATGAGCTATACATAAAATTAGTCCTGCGCTGGCATAGAGTACCAGACAGCTTACATAAGATGTTTCCACAGACTTCAGATAGATGCTGGAGGGGATGTGGCCACAGAGGTTCCCATTTTCACTGGTGGAGCTGTAAAAGAATACAGGGGATATGGGAGCAGGTGGCGACATTGTTAGATCAATTGGGCTTAATACACAGACTGATGCCAGACACTGCCCTATTTCATTTAGGACTGGGAAAACTGGCCCATCCTGAGAGGATGCTATGTGTTGTTATCCTTCTGGCCACGAAATTAGCAATTGCAAGATGCTGGTTGGGGAAATCACAGGTCTCACTCAATATGATACATAGCATTATTGAATATATCCGTTCTATGGAAGAATTCTCTTTGAGATCCATGGGCAAAGTAGGCTTACATGGACAAGTCTGGGCACTCTGGGAAACTGGGGGGAAATAGTAAGTTACTTGTAGTGTGACAACCCTTTGCGAAGAGGTGTCAGGGGTAACACAGGAGGGGTCATTTGCACGTAGGAGGGAACGGGTCCACGGTTCCTCCTCTTGACACTCCTCCCCCTTTTTTCCCCTCTCTTTGTCTTTTTTTTTTCTTTTCTTCCTCTTCTACCTCTACTCTCCTTTTTACTCTCAGACGCCCTGCCCCCCCGATGAGCTTAATTCTCCTTACCATCAAACCTGGACTTAGTCAGCTCATAAAGTTACACCATCACACCTCGTTTCAGCCAAAGCTCGAGGAGGTAGCACATTCCAGGTGATTCTCAAGTAGACTCTTAGTTAATTTCTTTTGGTAGGTGCCATTTCATCTAAAGTCATGGGTTGTTGAAACCGACCATTGACAGGGATAAGCCTGCATATATTAAGCACCAACTAATGAATATAGGCTTATGGTAGAAAGTTCTAATGCAACTCATGTTTACTGTCTGTTGACAATGAAGTTATGTAAAATGAGGTATTGTTCATGGCTAAGAAGTAATATCCTCTCTGGATTGGACTCAAGGGGACTATATAATTTTAAAGGCATGTCTGTTATATGGGTCTTTTATAATCTGATGTATGTCATACGGGCATGTTGCCATGATATTTTTATGTTAATATACTTTCTTGTATGTTATATTACCTCAATAAAAAATATTTAAAAAAAAAAAAAAAAAAAAAAAGGATTTTCTTTAAATAGGATTTTTTTTTTAATTAAAATTTTTAACCCCATTTTATTATTAAAGAAAATGCTTTTTTGAGTAAACGTACATCTAAAGATAGTTTTCTATTTAATATACATTATAAATCAAAGGTTATTCATTCTGAAATACGAATACGTTTTTAATTTAATGTATATTCATGGCTGCAATGTTTAAATATTTAGGTGTATGACTTTTAATAATCCATTTACAATGTCAAAGTCTTCCACTAGGAGGTCAAGAACCCATACAAGAGCTTGAAAACCCTCCTACCTCCAATCTCTCTCAGTTTTGTTCTTGGCCTAGAAGGAGATGGTTGGGAATAGAGGTTGTTCCAGCTACTTACTCATGCAGCTCAGACCTATGTGAGACCCAGAGTCACTGGGGAGTATCATTTACAAAGAAGATAGAAAAGACTCTTCACAGCAGCTGAATGATACAGTCAAACAGGAATACCCTGGTATGTGGACAGCATTTCCCTAATGGGACTTAAGCCGTACAGTGCCATTACCATTTAATATAACTTTCTAAGCTATTAATACTTATTTATAAGTCAATTAAGCATTGTACTCCCTTCATTGCCAGGGGATGTAAACAGTTTATTTCTGCCAATCTGCATTTTTATTCTGTTGAATCATGCAGATGCTGTACACTATACTTTTTACATAGGCAGAATTCCTGTCCCTGTGAATTGAAGACATTACATGCCCTATGCTATTAGTGTACACAATTATATAATATATACTCCTCTAGGTATATACCTTTCATTCATGGTGCTCAGCATGTATATTTCCTATTGCAGTTTGCAGGATTTATCTGTATATTTAGACAACAGTGGAGATCCTTTAGAGATACAATCTATTGGTATCTCTTTTATACCTATGTTATGTGTAATTTATATACACAAAGGATCTTTAATCCAGACACTGGCCATTGGTCATGGAATTAGCTTTGAAATTTGCCAGGAAAGAACTACTACTCAATAAAAGCAATAAAACAATGTTCTTTTAGTTAAAGAAAACTATTTCAATTGTTATTATTAAGTTTAATTATTTTTCTTGTTCCAATAAACTACAGCAGAAAAGTTGTCCAAATATGAATGTTGTAGACAGTTCACCTCACAATAAATAAATATGCATTTTTTTTTTAAAATTCTTTTTATTGAAGAGACATAGGAACAAGACAACATATACACATGCACTCAAGGTACAATTACAAAGAATAGGTTGCATTCAGGGTTCCAGATTAAGTGCTACATTTTAAGCATCAATATACAGTGTTTTCATGTTTTCAAGAGAGATACAAGGGACCTGTGCATTGAGAGGTACATAAAGCTTATTCAATTGACTTCTTATGTTGCACCCATGTCTCTAAATTTTATAATATCAACAAAACTAAGATAACCTAAACAAAACAAAAACTAAACAATAAGTAAAACAAAACCAAAACCATCCCCCTTCTCCCCCCAGGAACATGGATATATATTGCACCCTGTGGAGCGAATTGATAGTATACACTCATAAGTATGGGTTCACTGTCATCATGTGTGATAACATGGCGCTAATTTAAGTCAATCCAGAATATACCACAGCCCGTCCCGTGAGGGCCAGAAGAAGAGATCTAAACGGGTTGATCACATGATCCTCAAAGTGCGTACGTACTTAAATATTACTCAAAGATATTGAATGATGACCGGCTCTTATGGAGTAGGACCCATATTAAGATTTATAGTTATAGGTACATTGTAGAGAAGGTAACATTAGGTATATGCATTCCAAGCTATAATGCGGTTCTGGGTATGAAGTAGTGAGGACCATTCCCCAACCATGAGCTTCGTATCAGAACCAAGGGAATCTTGTTAGGACTAGAAGAATAAAAATAAAAGATAATGTTCTAGGGACTATGAGAATAATACAGCTGGAAACAGACAGTGAATAAAGTCCAACAGGGCTAAAAACTAATGATAAACAGTCTCCAATATAAATCCAGCGACAGTGTTACATATAAAAATTGATGTTTCTCTAATCTGTAGGAGGACATTTGAATTGGCAAACTCTGTTTATAGTGAGTACAATATTTCAGGTTTTGTCAATTAGAGAGCAGAAATGGACTAAGAAAACTTAACAAACCATAATTACGACAGTAACACACAGTGTCCAACCAACATACTTACAGAATGGGGTTAATGTATAGAGGTTAGATATTTTACAGTGATATTCAGACTAGCTGGCATGAGTATACAATGCTACCATGAAATGTACTGTCCGAACAATTTACTTTAATGCCTTAGGGGATAAGATGACTAGGGGCAGCAAAACGACTAGGACCAGGCATACACGCAGCAAAACCACCAAACAATATAGTCAGGTCTAGAGAACAAGGTAATGTATCCGCTGACTGCCGAGTTTGCAAATTGGCAAGTGTTGGACCAATGCCTCCAGATATTGAAAGGTGCTGGGTGTTCCATAGTTCATCGGAGACATCAGTTCACATAGCGGGCCACTATACAGTCAGCTGTTATATAGGGCTGTGACCGTAGAATGATTAGCCCACACCTGCCCTGAATAGAGCGGGCGGTTCGTAGTGGGGACCTGGCGGCCATCTCAGCTGTGGTACTTGAAGAGGTTGCCCGGCTGTGCTGCATTCAGAGATGCCCCGTGTAGACTGGCGTATCCCGCTCGCACAGTTCGCTTTCTTGGTAAGGCTGCTAATAGAAAATCTCCTCAAGGTAGGAGTTATGTAGAATGGGGCGTCTGAGTGACAGTCCATAGTCATATAGGCCGGCTGTGTTCCAGCAAGACTGGGGTTCTCCAATGGAGCGAAATACGCAGTAGCTCCTCCATAACTGTATTCTGGGTCAAGAGATGAATATAGAGGGGGCATATCCTTTTCCGCTTGATGTGTTGATAATTGGTCGGTTAGTTCCAAGGCAGGAGCGAGTGAGGAGTCCACTCCAACAGACTCGCATAGATGTATGTAGTGCTGATCTTGCTGCGCCCGCCTTGGAAGGTGGGTTTGCTTGCATACCGGCTTACTGCTTGTAAGATTAGGTTTTCCAGCAGCTTGCACCGCTTCCTGTAGCCTCTCAAAACTCGTAAATATGCGATCCAGAGAAGGTTGGAGAATTGCAAAGATTTACACAGCCATTTCACACCCCAAATCCATATCTCTAAAGCGACAGTCTTGCTAATAGTATTTACAAAATCCCTTGTGGGTTCAATCTTTGTCAAATGACTTCCGTGGAAGAAAAGAGTGGTATCTTTCTATCTGCCTGAGGTTCCCGGACAGCTTTCCTGTCAAGGGAGATGCAGATGGCATAGAATTATGGCAATATAACTTATGTTAGAAGAAGGCCGCCCACCGGAAGTCCACATAAATATGCATTTTTAATGGTATAAACAGTATTTTTTTATACAACTGTAAAATTAATTTAATAAAGCCACGATTTAAAATCAAATGTTACAGACAAGTGATATGAATTGTGATTGAAAGGGACATTCAGCTGGGGCGTGTCCTAGCAGCCACCATGTCCAGACGCAAAACTTGAAAACTCTGGATCCCCCGAGGAGACTTTACTAATTATTTAACCTCCAACTTAAAATCCAGAATCCTTTCCCATGGATCTGGTTCTATGAAGCTCAATGGAATCTGTTGATACCTATTTCACTGGGATCACACCTACGGAACCACTACACAGGACCTCTGGACAGGCAAGGCGGCAGCCTTTTCTCATCAATATATCCCCCCCCCCCCGGTTCGCCGGGTGAAGCAGATCCATCTAACTGCTATTACTAGGTGGTGAAGACGCTTGTAAATATGAGACATCATGCAACACATTAAAAGCCCTCTTGGATGCCTTGGCTCAGAAATTGGACAATAATTTTGCTCACCTTCTATCTTTAACAAAAGCCCACCCTCAACAACAACCGAAAACAGAAATGCAAATGGCGGCCGCAATGGTGCCTGGCATACAGCATAACCACTTACAGCCTCTTCCCAGCATGACAGAAAATACTCAGCATACTTCAGTTCTATGCGAGGAACTGCACATGAAGCAGCAGGAAGCTATTTTGTGGCATCAAAGAGAGGGAGACTCGGACGTCGCATCTAATATCATCACTCCCGGATTTGAGAGAGCATCTTGGGGGAAGCAGCTACCAGAGCAGGTGGATACGGCTGGCCACCCGAAGCGTTGGTTAGAGGCATTCATTCCAGTGACGACCAGTGACCTAAACTCCCCTGGGAGGCCCTTTCCAGCAGAGATAAATGTGATCTCGAATACATATATCCACCCTCGTTCCTTGTTTCAGGCGGCTCAGACTCACTGGGGGAAGTACTCCCGACAGCACTACTTCACCCTTTACTCCACATTGAGCCCTTACCATACTGGCAGAGAGCTTAAAATCACCCGATTTGGGATTTGGTAACTTTACTCTGACAGGTACCTTCAAACCCAGGCATACAGACTGTCTTGTTGTGCCATTTAGTTCCCCATATAATAATGATGACTCTTTAGTTTGATATCTTGCTATGGAACTGGGTTACTTGTTTCTTACACCTGCTCAAATTGTGGTTCTATCATTTATGGTGTAAGAAAGAAGGGAGTAGTGGGTCAGCGCTAATGAAAGCTAGAGGGATCTGACAACAATACAGTGTATATTAATATACTATATAATAATGCATCCAAATGTACTAAATAAAGATGCCACAATCTTAAAAATTAATCTGTAAAAAATGTTAGTAGGCAATACTCTATTAGTTATAAGAATCCAAAAAATAAAAATTGTTGTCCTAAAAACCACGAAATATAATGATTTTTATCACCTTATTCAGAAATATGAAGATATCCTCAAACAGACGTTAAACACACAGCATCATAGACGCAGGAGCGTCGGAAGAAATCAGTAGCCTTGAAGGTACTATTTGTTTTTGGGGACATAACGGATTGTCTATTTGCAAATACCCTCCACCTGCATAGTAGGGGACCGAGACATACACTAATCGGATCCAAATTGGAGGAGGTATACAACCGTAGAAGCAATAAGTGTCACTTTCTTTTAGGAAAGACTGAACTGTACCTGCAGAGGCTCTGTTTTTGGGCAGTTTGTGTGCTCTTACAATACATACATTGATAGAAATACATGTCATACATACATGTCACATGCCTATTTTTTATTAATTTTTAAGAGTGACCGGTCACTATACTAATGTTTTGAGCAAATTTTGAGCCATTTTTATAAATTAATTTATAATAAATATATCGTTTTACAATAAATATATTGTTTGTTATTACACACTAGATATTTTAGTATTATTTCATAGGAGACAGCATCACCACATTAGGTTTTAGGACCATTTTGCGTTATGTTATTTAGGTATTGCTTGCTAGCTAGTAATATTTAGAATATATCTGTTTGAGGATATCTTCATATTTCTGAATAAGGTGATAAAAATCATTATCTTTCGTGGTTTTTAGGACAACAATTTTTATTTTTTGGATTCTTATAACTAATAGAGTATTGCCTGCTAACATTTTTTACAGATTCATTTTTAAGATTGTGGCGTCTTTATTTAGTACATTTGTATGCATTACTATATAGTATATTAATATACACTGTATTGTTGTCAGATCCCTCTAGCTTTCATTAGCGCTGACCCACTACTCCCTTCTTTCTTAGATTTTACTTTTGACACCTTTTGGGGAAGAGCTGTCATTTTGGTTCAGCCTGAGGTATCTATAGGGTAAGCGCAGTTTAATATTCTTTGTTGTATACTATCATTTATGGTGTGTTAGGTGGGGTCACATTATCTAGGATTGAGTACTTCCATTGAACCCAGACGTATGAACTGTTTGGCTATGCCATTTAGCTCTCCATTTATCAATGATAACTTTCTAGTTTAATGCTTGTTATGGTACTTGGCAGTTAGTCTTACATAGCCTACTTAGATAGAGCATCTCAATTTTGCATAAATGGTAGGTGCCCTTAAGTTAACTATACATTGGATCCCCCTACCCAGGAATTTCATATAAAGGTCTTAAAAGTTCATATAAATTATGCAATTAATCCTCAGTTAAACATAAGAGTGTACTCCTTATTTCAGCACATATATATTCACTCTGGTACAAGTCATACCTTAGTCATAAGGAGATTTATTGTATTATATATTATCCTATTCTGTTTTTATTCCAGTATGCAAGGCTCTAATACTAAATTTAATAGAGTTGATAACTATCAAAGAGTGGGGGCTACCGGGAGAGGCCAGTTGACTTAGCCATTCACGGTATTTCAATCTAGCCTTTACCACCTAGATCAAGCTCTGTACCTTGGTTACATATAGCAATGGTTGCCAAACTAAACTCAGTGTTTCTGATATTTACTCTCTATCTTCCTACTAAAAGCAACCACAATATAACCATTATTATATGCTCATTCATATATATTACACCTCACCCGCTGTACACTATTAGCTACTATGAAGCCAAAGAGTGGCTGCCAATCTGACTATCATCTGTTTCTTAGTTTTCCGACCACAGGGCCCATAAGGGGTCATCCAAATAGTCAGCCATTTAAGCTATCTTATTTATAAAATAGAGGTTAGGGAAGCCTATTCTTTGTCATTCATTGCCGTTTTCTTTTCTTTACAAATTTTGATGTTTATTGAACAATGTTATACGGCTATCAATGTATGTTGTTTTAATTGCTAAACCTCAATAAAAAAACTATTTAAAAAAAAAAAAAGGGGGCATTCAACACCAAAAATGTTATTGTTTAAAATGATAGATAATCCCTTTATTTACAATTTCCAAGTTTTGCATAACCAACACTGTCATGTTAATATATGTTTTACCTTATTTTATCTAAGCTTCTGCAGACTGCCTCATTATCTCAGATCTTTTGACATACTTGCATTTCAGGCAATTAGTGCTCTTAAATAACTCCACTGGGGTGAGCACAATGTTATCTTTATTGCACACATGAACAAACAGTACAGGTTATTAGCTATTAAGAGCCAGACAGTGAAATAAGAGGTGGACTGCAGAGTCTAAGAAATCAGCCTATGAGTCTACCTATGTTTAGCCTTTAACAAAAAAAAAAACACACAACACGAGAAAAAAAGCAAATTTGATAAAAGTAAATTTGAAAGTTGATTAAAAATTGACATGCCCGGCCAGCTAGCGAAGTGGATGGTCGCACAGTAACAGAGCATCCGGCCAAAACTTCAATATTAAGGATTTATCTACCTTTATTCTATACTTAAGACTTCCAGAAATGATATCCTGTTCTTAACTTTACACCTAGGAAGAACCCGGGAGCTCACAACAATACGGCATTACTTCTGCTCATAATATGTCTGACCCACTCGCATAAAAATTACTGACAGCTGGGAAAATAGCATCGCCAAGCCCAACAGCTCCACTATGCTCCTGTGACCCACAGAACAACCAGACTACCACTGTGAGTAACTCAGACATCAGACACTGAATAACTGCCAGTGTCACAACCGGAATTCAAAGTGTGAAGCGCCATTTTGGACCGCATGGTTGCACCTATACTAATTTAACAGTATGCATATACAGGCATTCTATGCAGCCGTTGTGGATCTGATCGCAGATTTTGAGAGGAAGACACGCAATTGCCTGGACAATTCATGTGAGACCACACGGACAGAAGATATAGCTGCTGAAAACCACATTTTGCAGCTTGAGAAGAGCCCACAGAACGCAGCCCCAGTCACTCCGTTCATATATGAAGCACCCACGCGGCAATCAGGGGGGTCAGAAATAGCTCAGAAAGGAAGTGTGCGAGCTGCTGAGTTTACTGCATCGGACGAGCAGCATGGCTACTTTAGGAAACATAGATTGAAACACGGAGCCGCAGATCACCCGGCGGCCTTAGCGGCCTTACCTCACACTCCCATGAAAGCTCCCGGTCTCAACTCCCACCAACTGTTAGACCTTGTTCCCGCACCAGTGCCTAGCACCACCAACAACAATGAGACTTCCTCCGATCCGCCTGCACTTCTCAAGTAACAAGAGCAGTATATTTCATGGGGCCAGCGGACTGGTATTGGTTAATCTGAACATAGCATCCGAGATATCTGGTCACTAAGACTCCTTTACAATTTTCTTTATGGCAATGTTTTTACATATCACTGGTACTACCTTAAGATTATTAACTATGGCCTAGATTTAGAGTTTGACGTTAGCCGTGAAAACCAGCGTTAGAGGCTCCTAACGCTGGTTTTAGGCTACCGCCGATATTTGGAGTCACTCAAAATAGGGTCTAACGCTCACTTTTCAGCCGCGACTTTTCCATACCGCAGATCCCCTTACGTCAATTGCGTATCCTATCTTTTCAATGGGATCTTCCTAACTCCGGTATTTAGAGTCGTTTCTGAAGTGAGCGTTAGAGCTCTAACGACAAAACTCCAGCCGCAGAAAAAAAGCAGGAGTTAAGAGCTTTATGGGCTAACGCCGGTTCATAAAGCTCTTAACTACTGTACTCTAAAGTACACTAACACCCATAAACTACCTATGTACCCCTAAACTGAGGTCCCCCCACATCGCCGCAACTCGATTAAATTTTTTTAACCCCTAATCTGCCGACCGCCACCTACGTTATACTTATGTACCCCTAATCTGCTGCCCCTAACCCCGCCAACCCCTGTATTATATTTATTAACCCCTAACCTGCCCCCCACAACGTCGCCGCCAGCTACTTACAATAATTAACCCCTAATCTGCCGACCGCAAAGCGCCGCCACCTACGTTATCCTTATGTACCCCTAATCTGCTGCCCCTAACACCGCCGACCCCTATATTATATTTATTAACCCCTAATCTGCCCCCCTCAACGACGCCGACACCTGCCTACACTTATTAACCCCTAATCTGCCGAGCGGACCTGAGCGCTACTATAATAAAGTTATTAACCCCTAATCCGCCTCACTAACCCTATCATAAATAGTATTAACCCCTAATCTGCCCTCCCTAACATTGCCGACACCTAACTTCAATTATTAACCCCTAATCTGACGACCGAATCTCGCCGCTATTCTAATAAATGTATTAACCCCTAAAGCTAAGTCTAACCCTAATACTAACACCCCCCTAACTTAAATATAATTTAAATCTAACGAAATAAATTAACTCTTATTAAATAAATTATTCCTATTTAAAGCTAAATACTTACCTGTAAAATAAATCCTAATATAGCTACAATATAAATTATAATTACATTGTAGCTATTTTAGGATTAATATTTATTTTACAGGCAACTTTGTAATTATTTTAACCAGGTACAATAGCTATTAAATAGTTAAGAACTATTTAATAGTTACCTAGTTAAAATAATAACAAAATTACCTGTAAAATAAGTCCTAACCTAAGTTATAATTAAACCTAACACTACCCTATCAATAAATTAATTAAATAAAATACCTACAATTACCTACAATAAAACCTAACACTACACTATCAAATAAATTAAATACAATTTCTACAAATAACTACAATTACATAAACTAACTAAAGTACAAAAAATAAAAAAGAACTAAGTTACAAAAATAAAAAAATATTTACAAACATAAGAAAAATATTACAACAATTTTAAACTAATTACACCTACTCTAAGCCCCCTAATAAAATAACAAAGACCCCCAAAATAAAAAAAATTCCCTACCCTATTCTAAATTAATAAATTTAAAAGCTCTTTTACCTTACCAGCCCTGAACAGGGCCCTTTGCGGGGCATGCCCCAAGAAAATCAGCTCTTTTGCCTGTAAAAAAAAACATACAATACCCCCCCCCCCAACATTACAACCCACCACCCACATACCCCTAATCTAACCCAAACCCCCCTTAAATAAACCTAACACTAAGCCCCTGAAGATCTTCCTACCTTGTCTTCACCTCAACAGGTATCACCGATCTGTCCTGGCATCCGGTGCTGAAGAGGTCCAGAAGAGGCTCCAAAGTCTTCCTCCTATCCGGCAAGAAGAGGACATCCGGACCGGCAAACATCTTCATCCAAGCGGCATCTTCGATCTTCTTCCATCCGGTGCGGAGCGGGTCCATGTTGAAGCATCCGACGCGGATCCATCCTCTTCTTCCGGCGTCTCTCGACGAATGACGGTTCCTTTAAGGGACGTCATCCAAGATGGTGTCCCTCGAATTCCGATTGGCTGATAGGATTCTATCAGCCAATCGGAATGAAGGTAGGAATATTCTGATTGGCTGATGGAATCAGCCAATCAGAATCAAGTTCAATCCGATTGGCTGATCCAATCAGCCAATCAGATTGAGCTCGCATTCTATTGGCTGATGTGAACAGTCAATAGAATGCAAGCTCAATCTGATTGGCTGATCGAATCAGCCAATCGGATTGAACTTGATTCTGATTGGCTGATTCCATCAGCCAATCAGAATATTCCTACCTTAATTCCGATTGGCTGATAGAATCCTATCAGCCAATCGGAATTCGAGGGACGCCATCTTGGATGACGTCCCTTAAAGGAACCGTCATTCGTCGGGAGACGCCGGAAGAAGAGGATGGATCCGCGTCGGATGCTTCAACATGGACCCGCTCCGCACCGGATGGAAGAAGATCGAAGATGCCGCTTGGATGAAGATGTTTGCCGGTCCGGATGTCCTCTTCTTGCCGGATAGGAGGAAGACTTTGGAGCCTCTTCTGGACCTCTTCAGCACCGGATGCCAGGACAGATCGGTGATACCTGTTGAGGTGAAGACAAGGTAGGAAGATCTTCAGGGGCTTAGTGTTAGGTTTATTTAAGGGGGGTTTGGGTTAGATTAGGGGTATGTGGGTTGTAATGTTGGGGGGGGGGGGTATTGTATGTTTTTTTTTTACAGGCAAAAGAGCTGATTTTCTTGGGGCATGCCCCGCAAAGGGCCCTGTTCAGGGCTGGTAAGGTAAAAGAGCTTTTAAATTTATTAATTTAGAATAGGGTAGGGAATTTTTTTATTTTGGGGGTCTTTGTTATTTTATTAGGGGGCTTAGAGTAGGTGTAATTAGTTTAAAATTGTTGTAATATTTCTTATGTTTGTAAATATTTTTTTATTTTTTGTAACTTAGTTCTTTTTTATTTTTTGTACTTTAGTTAGTTTATGTAATTGTAGTTATTTGTAGAAATTGTATTTAATTTATTTATTGATAGTGTAGTGTTAGGTTTTATTGTAGGTAATTGTAGGTAATTGTAGGTATTTTATTTAATTAATTTATTGATAGGGTAGTGTTAGGTTTAATTATAACTTAGGTTAGGACTTATTTTACAGGTAATTTTGTTATTATTTTAACTAGGTAACTATTAAATAGTTCTTAACTATTTAATAGCTATTGTACCTGGTTAAAATAATTACAAAAGTTGCCTGTAAAATAAATATTAATCCTAAAATAGCTACAATGTAATTATAATTTATATTGTAGCTATATTAGGATTTATTTTACAGGTAAGTATTTAGCTTTAAATAGGAATAATTTATTTAATAAGAGTTAATTTATTTAATAAGAGTTAATTAATTTCGTTAGATGTAAATTATATTTAAGTTAGGGGGGTGTTAGGGTTAGACTTAGCTTTAGGGGTTAATCCATTTATTATAGTAGCGATGAGCTCCGGTCGTCAGATTAGGGGTTAATAATTGAAGTTAGGTGTCGGCGATGTTAGGGAGGGCAGATTAGGGGTTAATACTATTTATGATAGGGTTAGTGAGGCGGATTAGGGGTTAAAAACTTTATTATAGTAGCGCTCAGGTCCGCTCGGCAGATTAGGGGTTAATAAGTGTAGGCAGGTGTCGGCGACGTTGAGGGGGGCAGATTAGGGGTTAATAAATATAATATAGGGGTCTGCGGTGTTAGGGGCAGCAGATTAGGGGTACATAAGGATAACGTAGGTGGCGGCGCTTTGCGGTCGGCAGATTAGGGGTTAATTATTGTAAGTAGCTGGCGGCGACGTTGTGGGGGGCAGGTTAGGGGTTAATAAATATAATACAGGGGTCGGCGGTGTTAGGGGCAGCAGATTAGGGGTACATAGGGATAATGTAAGTTGCAGCGGTTTACGGAGCGGCAGATTAGGGGTTAATAATATAATGCAGGGGTCAGCGATAGCGGGGACGGCAGATTAGGGGTTAATAAGTGTAAGGGTAGGGGTGTTTAGACTCGGGGTACATGTTAGAGTGTTAGGTGCAGACGTAGGAAGTGTTTCCCCATAGGAAACAATGGGGCTGCGTTAGGAGCTGAACGCTGCTTTTTTGCAGGTGTTAGGTTTTTTTTCAGCTCAAACAGCCCCATTGTTTCCTATGGGAGAATCGTGCACGAGCACGTTTTTGAGGCTGGCCGCGTCCGTAAGCAACTCTGGTATTGAGAGTTGCATTTGCGGTAAAAATGCTCTACGCTCCTTTTTTGGAGCCTAACGCAGCATTTGTTTGGACTCTCGATACCAGAGTTAATTTTATGGTGCGGCCAGAAAAAAGCCAGCGTAGCGTTAACAGCCCATCTACCGCCAAACTCCAAATCTAGGCCTATGTGTATATTTAGATACCCTATACTTGCATACAGGCAGGACATAGTTAGACAGATATATACTTTTTCTATACTACCTTCTGCTGACTCACTACTAATATTTCTAGCAAAGATCTGCTGGCTGACACTATCAGTATCATTCATCCTAAGTCATAGGCTCTAGGCGCACCTTCAGATCTTGTTAGGATGCCACATACATGTTTTTACAATTAAGCTATACCAGGGTCTAATTTATCATGTTCTCCTCTGGCATTAGATGTGTGTTATTGATATGACCTTCATGTCCCTGGGTGGTGGGCCCACATTCAGGTGGCATAGTATATATGTACAGAGGGGCAATATTCAGCTGTTCAATTTATTACCCTGATATTTATCTGCTCAGATTTTGTCCTAAACTTGTATAGCCTACCTAATAGTTTAGACCTATTTGGTGGGCCAGTCTGCGAGATTGCTCACCACTTTGGCCCTTTCTGTGGAGCAAGTATTGTTTGCTACTGTTCACTTGCTTGTTAGTTAATGTGGGAATACATGAATCTGATAACTCTTGTTTTACATTTAAGCAATGCTTCCCATGTATTCTTTAACAGACCGTTATATAGTAATAAGTTACCCTGGGGTCTAGTTTTCCCTTAGGGCAGGGGTGTCCAAACTTTGCTCTCCAGAGGATTTGGAACTACATTTCCGATGATGCTCAGCCAGCATTTTATCTAGCTGAGCATCATGGGAAATGTAGTTCCAAAACCTCTGGAGAGCAAAGTTTGGACACCCCTGCCTTAGGGTATTCCTTTAGGCTAGCACCATAGATATTATTATATAAGGGTCAGGCTGCCAGCGGCCGGGGCAGCAGGATTTCCTTTCCCACCGTCCTCACTAGGTGCAGACCTACATATACAATTGGGAGCCCAGAGACATGTAACTGCCCATAAACAAAATGGGTTTTCCCCAACATCCTTATTATAGTTGCTGAATATATAGATACCTAATTATGCACACTCCCACCTCCCCCCCCCTCCTCCTAATCAGTATCCCCACTACAACATATTGCTTCCTTTAAGCAGCCTATATTTGAGTTTTATTATCACATATGCCCATTATAATTGCCCAAACAAGCCATCCACTCATAGACTCATAGAGTCTGCTCACAAAGTCCTATTGTTATATCCCCCCCCCGCCCACCTCTATACTCTGAGATTTGTAATTAGTCTCAGTGGTTTGCGCGGTTTCTCTCGTTAAATACCGCAAACAAAATCATATACTGATAGCAATCCTGTGGATTCTATTTCATTTCTGGTTATTTATGTGTAACAACATATTGAATGTATAGGATTCATGACATTTTGTGAAAGAGAATAAGCCCTAGATTGAGTTTTCATGAAACATTTTTTGATTCTATGTATGATTGCTAACCAAGTTTTATATATATACAGACAGTTTAAATTTGCAATCCTATCTGACTATGTTTAAATTTATAGGTAACAGTTCAATAGCTGTTGGAAAAGCATTATAAAACAAAAAATTACGAGGCTTTCATTTGATTGGGACTCTAACTATGACTTTACAACCGTTTATTTTTGCATCTTCTATTTTTATGCTGGAAATCAGTACCATTTAGGTTACAGTTTCACTTATTCTGTGATGCTATTTAGTTTTTTTTTATTATGTCTGTATGTCACAACTTTATTTGCCTCAATAAAAACTATTATAAAAAAAAATAAAAAAATAAAAAAAAATTGACATGCCCTATCTAAATCATGAAAGTTTAAATTTGGACTTTACTGTCCCTTTAAATTAAATCCACCCTGGTTAGGAGTGATGATCACATGCCACTCCTTTCACCTATACCTGGCTTCTTTAAATTTAACCTCTGAGCTCCCAAACCCCTCCTCAGAAAAAGTCCCACTCACGTAACAGTCTGACTCCTGTATGACAACATGGCTCAGGTTAAGCCTTCAGATTCTGAAATGGGAGGCATGTATATCTCCTGCTACAGAATTTTAGAGGTATATTAAATAGGAAAACACTCTTAGATTATCAAACAAGTTAAAGGGACAGTCAAGTCCAAAATAAACTTTCATGATTCAAATAGTAATTTACTTTTATCACCAAATTTGCTTTGTTCTCTTGGTATTCTTAGTTGAAAGCTAAACCTAGGTAGGCTCATACGCTAATTTCTTAGACCTTGAAGGCCGCCTCATATGTGAATGCATTTTAACAGTTTTTAACCACTAGAGGGCGTTAGTTCATGTGTGTCATATAGATAACATTGAGCTCACAAACGTGAAGTTACCTAGAAGTAAGCACTGATTGGTTAAAATGCAAGTCTGTCAGAAGAACTGAAATAAGGGGGCAGTTTGCAAAGGCCTAGATACAAGGTAATGACAGAGGTAAAAAGTGTTATTATAACTTTGTTGGTCCTGCAAAACTGAGAAATGGGTAATAAAGGGATTATCTATCTTTTTAAAAACTAAAATTCTGGGGTTGACAGTCCCTTTAAATCATTTTTGTATAAAATAGGTTACGTCTAAATGATCTAAAACTAAGTCTAAAGCTAACAGGAAATTCATATTTGTGCATAACTGGTCCTTAACAATATGTCCCAAAGCTATATAGTGGACAGAAATATGCTGCTGTAAATGTGAAACAAAAACAAATTGTTTTAGTAAGTACAGAAATATTGGCTTTCAAAAAAAATGTAATACATCAAAAACCCTTTTTTTTTTTAAAGGGACAGTCTAATCAAAATTAAACTTTCATGATTTAAATAGGGCATGCAAGTTTAAACAGCTTTCCAATTTACTTGTATCATTACATTTGCTTTGTTCTTTTGGTATTCTTTGTTGAAAGCAAAATCTAGGTAGGCTCATATGCTAATATCTAAGCACTTGAAAGCTGCCTCTTGTCTGAATTCATTTGACATTTTTTCATAGCTGGACAACACTATCTGTGCCATATAGATAAAATTGTGCTCACTCCCGTGCAGTAATTTATGAGTCAGCACTGATTGGCTAAAATGCAAATTTGTCAAAAGAACTGAAATAAGGGGACAGTCTGAAGAGGCTTAGATGCAAGGTAATCAAAGAGGAAAAAAAGTATATTAATATAAACGTGTTGTTTACGCAAAATCGGGGAATGGGTAATAAAGAGATTATCTATCTTTTAAAAAAATATAAATTCTGGGAGTAGACTGTCCCTTTAAGATGCAACAAAGAGGAAATGGTCTTTTACGTCCCATTAAATATGAAACATTTTATTTACCGTTTTTGTGATCTTGGAAGGCATCAATTTTCACGGCAGACTTATGCTGGCAAGTGCTTCCAGGTGCTAACAAAAGCAGTTGGTATTAGTGAATAAGGCACAGTTGTGATACTATTCCAGGAATCCGAGGTAGGATCATAACAGTCTAACGTTTTGCATCTTTGTGTCCCAAAGTATCCTCCAACCACATAGAGTTTATTACCAGATGCCAAAGCATGGCATGACATACGTTTTGCTGTCATATCCCCAATTCTAGTCCACTGGATAGTTTCACAGTCAAAGCGATAGGCAGAAGCAGCTGTAAACTCTGTGTCACCCCCCATAATAAAAATGTGGCTTCCTAAAACTGCAGCAGCTGTATACCGCCAGGGCTGGGGACACTCTGCCTTAATAGTCCATCTGTTCTCTATTGGGTCATAACATTGCACTTTGGACACTCTATCTCGATGTATACTTGTACCTCCAAAAACAAAAACCTTTAACTTGGCACTGACCACAGCTGCATTACTTACACCATCCCTTAATGGTGCCATCATTGCCCATTTGTTTGTAAAAGGGTCATATTTCTCCACTTGTTTTAATGAAACTGACGGAGAAGCAGGAAAAATTCCAGCAACTGCAGTATGCCCCCCAACAACATAAAGACAATTTTCCAACTCTGCAGAGCCATGTCCAAACCTTGCAATGAGCATAGGGGCTGCCTTGGCCCATTCTTCATGGATTGTATCATAAACCCAGACATCTTTAGAGACTCCATTCTCAGAACCTCTTCCTCCTGTAATATACACTTTGCAACCTATACCACAGGCACTAAACTCTTTCCTCGGACTTGGCAGCTCAGTTTTAGGAATTATCTCTTTAGCCTTGTGATCAACTCTGTACATTTTGTCACACATGAATGTTTGACCACCTAAAATGAGCAACGTGTGACCCGCTTTCCTTGGTTTAGCACATGGGCTCATAACTACGCCATCATTCTGAAGAATCTTCTTTTTGCAGTTAACAGCTTCTTCCATAATTAGCTTGCTTTGCTCATCTGCCATTATTAAATCCTCAGAAACAATAGCTTGTTTGAGTGATTCAGAGGGAAGCAAGGCCAGTCTGATGTTTTTTAGCAATTCAGGAAAACAATCTTTTCTATAGTTCAAGTCATACTTTACCCACTGGAGCACTGCATTAAAAACAATTTGCTCATCCTCAGTTTCAAGTTCATCACTAGAAATCAAGTCAAGCAAAATATCTTTCGAGAGACTGTTAAAATCATCAGCATTGTAAAGAGTTTCAAAATTGGCCAGGCACACCCTCAACGACATGTCATATAGTCTTCGGCATTGATGAGCATCTGATAACATCATCATTCCCAAACAATTTGAGGGATAAAGATTTTTTTCTAGAAATTCAGCAGCTGCATCTCTTATATCATGAAACTGGAGCATATCTCCAGCCTCTAGCAGGGACTCAGCATTTTCTTCATTAATCATAACTTTTGAAGAGTAAGCAAAATCAAGTAGAAGTTCGAGAACTTCAGGGTGAAGACTGTCATTAAAGTTCACTGTGTCATCCAAACTCTCTCTCAATCCATTGCTAAACATGGCCTCAAAATATGGGCTGCAGGCTGCCAATACCACTCGATGGCATGTAAATGATCTATTTCCTGCGCATAGTGTCACATCCGCAAAAAGTCCCTGTTTTCGCATTGTATTGAGATGGGTCAAAACACAATCAGGATGGCTGAGTTTATGATATAAAAAAAAATTCATGGATCCACTACTGGTGCGGGACTTGCGATTTTCATGCACACTGAAGGACATGACGATATCTACAAATGGTAGTAAGAGATTAAAAAAGATTAAGCTTTTTAAAAGTATAAAAGTGCAAACTATTTCATTTGATGTGTCAGTCACTTAAAGTGAATGTAAACTAGTCGCTCACGTCATAGGATAGAATTGAAAAAATTAATGAGACTTTCATTCATCAAATGTGTAGTATATACTTTTCTTCTGAGATTTGTACCATGTAATGCCAGAATGATAAGCGCCGTTCCTCCGCCCGCCATATTCATCAATTGATTGACAGATGACTTATCTGCAATCCACTAATCGTGGTTTCTGAACGCCCTAGGGGGGAAGCAACGGATTAGTGGATTGACGATGAGTCATCTGTCAATCAATTGATTTATATGGCTGGCGGAGGAACGGCGCTTATTATTCTGGCATTACATGGTACAAATCTCAGAAGAAAAGTATATACTACACATTTGATGAATGAAAGTCTCATTATTTTTTTCAATTCTATCCTATGACCTGAATGACTATGCTCACGTTTACATTCACTTTAATTGATAATAGTATGATAATGCTTACCACACTTGACTAAAAAACTGCAACATGTAATGCTGAATGGTATCCTAAATATTTATACTTCTATATACTTATTTTAACTTATACGAAGTAGGCAAAATATATGTTATAATATATACACACAGGGGTAGACAAATCTGTTTAAAATGTAAGAGCCAGAAAGAATAATTAGTTGCAAGACAATGGTTATGTATATAGATATATGGAGAATAATCCAAAAATCAGCTTTTATAAACATGCTTTACCATTTTGTGTGGTTGTAATACATTACTAAGCTCTAAAAATGTATTGCAGTGCATAACAGGCTTTTTACAGAGCACCCACCAATACCAAACACAGGTCATTCAACCTTGGGTAATGTATAATTATTCTAGCTCAAGTGCTCATCCCAGAGGCAGAACTTTTTTTCACTTTCTGCAATGAGATTTGTTTTAGCGAAAAAAAATTCTGCAGGTTATATAAAAAAAAAATTACATTTTAAATTAGGCAGTTGCACTAAAGCAGCAGTTCACGTGCAATGTGTTGGATAACTGGAGAATAAAGCATTTTTTAAAGTTTTATAATATATTGCAGCAGTTGAAAATTGGATTGCAAATTAATAAATGTGTTTTCTTTCCACTTGGTCTAACATAGAAATGTAGTAATAAAAAAAGGTGAATTGCTCATTAGAATGTCTTAGACTAAAAACAAACAAAAAAAAAACCAAATTTTACAAGAACAACCAAAATCCTACTAGAAATAACAACAGTTTAGTATTTGTATCAGTCAGCAATACAAAGAAAATGATTGACATTCCCTCTTGTATACAATAAGTATGAAGTGTTGCTCCAGAATCTATAACTGAGGCATCACTGGCCCTAGGAGAGGAGTTCTGAAACATGCTACAGCCTTCTATATCATGCAAGGGGTTAAAGTGAGCGACAACTCTGACAACGGTACTGTGCCCCCCGCACAATGCATACTTGTATACAATACCTTAGTGTTCTTCCTGGTACATAAAGGTGCAAACAATTAAAAATACTTTCAGGGGAACTTAATTTTGAGTCTATGGTGAATTTTTAATCTGTTGAACTTTATTATTTAAAAGGGACAGTAAAGTCAAAATAACTAATGATTCGTATAGAACACGCAATTTTAAACAACTTTCCAATTTACTTCTGTTTAATTTTCCTAGTTCTCTTAATATTCTTTGTTGAAGAGCATACATAGGAAAGCTCAGGAGCATCAATGCACTACTAGGAGCTAGCTGCTCGTTGGTGGATGCACACATATGCCTTGGCATTGGCTTACTCAATGTATTCAGAAAGCTTCCAGTAGTGCATTGTTGGATGGAGGGGCACCATTTCATTCTTGGACCCAGGCAGTACAATGTCTAGAGCCTGAGTTCTGTCAGATTCTGCGACCCTTCGGAATGTGCAACCAGACGATCTAAACATGCGCGCAGTTACATCATCACATTCCATCAGTTGCAAAATCCTACAGAACAGCTCCCATCGTATTTTGCAACAGCGGACTACGCATGTGACATAGGTCACCGGTTGCAAAATCCGACACAAAACAGCTGTCATCTGATTTTGTGTCCGAGGAGGAGTGCGCATACTTGCGCCCATATCAGTGCTTCTGATAGCACATTTTTTGTATGTATAATACTGGCTGAGCCCAATCATGAAAGTATCCTTAAAAATATATCAGTCAGGACAGATCACAGTGCATTGCCGATTGCCCTAGCACTGTCTGTTAGATCTCCCCAAACATAGGAAATATAACTTTGGCTTCTGTATGGTGAAATGATCCTAAGGGGCCGATTTAACATACTGCGAATGCAGCAGTTTCCGCACTCCTTAACTTATCCGTCACCTCTGAGACGGCTGACAGCAATCATCTCGATCAGGATGATTGACACCTGCTATCGGCCGATTGGCCTCGAATCTGCAGGGGGCGGCATTGCACAAGCATTTCACTAGAAATGCTTGTGCAATGTTAAATGCCAACAGCGTATGCTGTCGGCATTTAGCAATGTTGGGCGGACATGACCCACTACAACGGATCATGTCCGCCCATATCTTAATAAATCGGCCCCTAAGTCACCACTTCTGTTCTCTTTCCACGTGTTTCCTGAGGCTGCCCCTATTTACACTGAAAACCACCATGTATTTTGAGAAACATTGGACATTACTCTTTCCTTGCTGCTAGGCTTTAATTAAATATGTGTCTTGATACACACTTGTACACTAGGAAGAGAAGCCAGAATTTTCATCTGAGATAAATGTGTATGCAGTAGTATTTATATCTCATTATGTGCAGTAGTATCTATACATACAAGTGTATGATCCAAAATCTTATCCTGAGGTAAATTTGTATTCAGTAGTATCTTTATCTCATTATGTGGTATCCATACATACATGTGTCTACATCAGAATCTTATTCTGAGGTATTTTTTTCTGCAGTAAAAATCAGTAGTATCTTTATCTCATTATGTGGTATCCATACCTACATGTGTGTACACCAGAATCTTATTCTGAGGTAAATCTGTATGCAGTAGTAGTATCCATATCTCAGGTGTATTATGTATGGATGCGTCTATAGGTAAAGGTGCGCAAACTGCCATCCTATTCTGAGGTAAATGCAGTAACTATCTTGGTAGATTATATGCAGGGTGCTATCCATACCTGCAGGTGTATGCTCTACCATCCCATTCTGAGGTAAAATGTAAATGCAGTAAATATCTTGGTAAATTATATACAGAGTGGTATCCATACGTACAGGTGAATGCACTGCTATCATATTCTGAGGTAAATTTATGTACAGTAGTATCTATATATCATGCAAAACTAATAGTTCTTGTATCTCGGGAACATTAATGTTCACTATAATCTCTTAGGCACGTTTGTGCACTGGCTTCTCTTCCTGGTGTACAGGTGTGTATCAAGAAGGGATGCACCGATACTAGTATCGGTACCGATACCAAGTATATGCACCAGTACTTGTACTCGTGCAAATGCCCCCATACTTAAACCGATACCTCCAGATCTTAGATCTTACCGATAAGCCATCTTGTGGCATTTTTTCAAACTTCATGTTCCCATTTCATTTGAGGCTGGATTATAGACTTAACTAAAAATTGTTCACTTCTGTTTTGCCAATAAAAAATGCTGTTATTTGTATTATTGTACGTCTGAGAGCAGTGCTTCAAAAGCTGCTACTATACAGCTGGAAGCCTACCTGGGAGAAATCACTGTACCTCATTCAGACAAACCCCTGAAGTACTGGGCAGTTAATAAACTGAAATTTAATGGCCCAAAAATATATTTCTGCCCCATGCAGTAGTGTGGAAAGTGAGACTGTTCAGCTTAGCGTCAAACGTCCTTACTGATAAAAGAAACAGACTTATAGCTGAACATGCAGAGATGCTTCTGTTCCTTAAAAAGAACTTGCCACTAACTTTTGAAAAATGTATTCTAATTGCTAGATTGCCTGTTATACTGCTAGTTCTCATCTTGCACAATTATGCTCAAAACATACTGTACTCTGAGGAACAGCCTTATATAATTACAGGAAGAGTGTTCATAGGACATATTAAGTTAATTCCTATGAACACATCCTACAATTATAGGACTAGATTACATTTAATTGGTAAGCTTTACGAATGCTCTGTTCCCATTTCCAACTCCATAGACTTTAATGGAGTTGGACATGTAATGAGAGCATTGGTAAAGCTTACCAGTCAGTGTAATCTATCCCATAGTGTTTTTCCCCATGATTAAACAGTGCACTGTTATATTTTTAACCGTATTGCACTTTTGGTTGGTTGCGATTACATATAAACATGTTCTGTGAAATTTCTGCGAGTTTTTACAACTTTGTGACAACAAGCAAATAAAACTTTTATTATTCTATAATGTCTTTTGAGTTAAAGTTCTTCATTGTAAAGAAGCTATCTTAAATCATTAGTCTGTATTGTGCTTGAGAAACGGTCACATGGCATAGAAGTATTGGTACTTGTACTCGGTCTTAAAAAAATGGTATCGGTGCAACCCTAGTATCAAGACAAAGATTTTTTAAAGCCTACCAGTGTTATATACAAAAAAATGTGCAAATCCGATGACAGATGTTTTGTGTTGGATTTTGCAACCGGTGACCTATGTCGCATGTGCAGGTCGTGGTTGCAAAATCTGATGGGAGCTGTAGAAATGTGCCACAGATGGAATGTGATGATGTATGGTTGCACATTTCGACGGGTCGCAGAAACCTGCCTTGAGAGAACATAGAGTATGTACATTGCCTTGTTGACACCCTACAAAAACGAATCTATACAAGGGGCAAAACTAATTACATGTAGTAAAATGCCTGATTTAATCATGATCTAAAAACAAAATTTATGCTTACCTGATAAATGTATTTCTTGCCGGGCAAGAAGAGTCCACAATTACCTTCCAATTACTAGTGGGATATTCAACTTCTGGCCAGCAGGAGGAGGCAAAGAGCACCCCAGCAGAACTGTTAAGTGTCACTTCCCTTACCCATAATCCCCAGTCATTTGGCCAAAGGAAAATGGAAAAAGAAGATAAAGTTTGTACAAAAACACTGCCATCTTAAATTTAATTAAGGGCGGGTCGTGGACTCTCCATGCCCGGAAAGAAATTTATCAGGTAAGCATAAATTTTGTTTTGTTTCCTATGGCATGGAGAGTCCACAATTTCATTATAATTATTAGTGGAAACCCATACCGAAGCTAGAGGACACAGAATGAAAGGGAGGGAGAACAAGATAGACAGACCTAAACAGAAGGCACCATCTCTTGAAGAACTTTTCTCCCAAAAGAAGCCTCAGCCGAGAATTTTGAAGAGGTAGGCAATGAAGACCATGTGGCCGTCTTGCAGATTTACTCCACAGAAGCTTTATTTTTGAAAACCTAGGAAGAAGAGACAGCCCTAGTGGAATGAGCCGTAATTCTCTCAGGAGGCTGTTGTCCAGCTGTCTCATAAGCTAATCGGATAACACTTCTCAACCAGAGAGAAAGAGTAGTAGAAGTGTCCTTCTGACCCTTACGCTTACCAGAGGAAACAACGAACAGGGCAGAAGATTGCTGAAAAACTTAAATAGCTTGAAGGAAAAAAATTTAGAGCATGCTCAACATCCAAATTATGCAACAGGTATTCCCTCTGAGAAGAAGGATAAAGGCAAAAAGAAGGAAACAACAACATCCTGATTGATATTGCGATCCGATACTACCTTGGGAAAAAATCCCAACTAGAACGAAAAACCTCCTTATCGACATGAAAAAAAGGAAATCATACTGCAGAACCAAAGGTTCGGAAACTCTGTGAGCAGAAGAAAAAGGAGAAATAAAACTTTCCAAGATAACAACTTAATATCAACTGCATGCTTAGGCTCAAAACAGGGCCTGCTGCAGAACTTTAAAAAGAAGATTAAGACTCCAAGGAGGAACAAGAAGTTTAAATACAGACCTGAATCTGACCAAGGCCTGCACAAAAGACTGAACATCTGGCAAATCTGCCAGACGTTAGAGCAAAAGAATAGACAGTGCAGAAATCTGACCCTTCATAGAAACTGACTGATAAACTTTTCTCCAGGCCATCCTGAAGAAAAGACAAAATTCAAGGTACCTTTACCTAGCTCCAAGAAAAACCCCTCGAGTCACACCAATAAAAGGAATATATGCCATACCTTTTGGGAAATCGAGCGAGTAACAGGTTTACGAGCCTGAAGCATGGTATCAATGATCTTTTCAAAAACGCCACGCCTAGCTAAGACTAGATGTTCCATCCCCAAGTAGTCAGCTTCAGAGAAGCTAGATTTGGGAGGGGGAAGGGACTCAGAAGTAGAAGGTCCTTCCTTAAAGGCAACCCCAAAGGGAAAGAAAAAAACATTGTCACCAAATTCGCGAACCAGGGCCTGCAAGGCCAGACAGGAGCAATCAGAAAAACTGATGTCCTTTCCTGCTGATATGGAAGAAGAGAAAATGGAGGTAACGTATACTAGACTGAAGCTCCAAGGCACCGATAGAACGTCGATCAGAGCGGCTAGTGGATCTCTAGATCTTAAACCGTACCTTGGAAGCTTGGCGGTAAGGCGTGACGCCATCAGATCCAACTCCGAAACCCCCCACCTGAGGGTTATTATTGAAAATACCTCCGGGCAGAGACCCCACTCCTCAGGACGAAAGGTCTGCCTGCTCAGAAAAACCATATCCCAGATGTCCACCCCTGGGATGAGGAAGGAAAAGAGGAAACAAACATGAGGCTTCGCCCACTAGAAGCAGAAGCTTTACCTGGGTTCAAACCCACAACCTTCAGCTCCAGAAGTGGTGGAAATAACCACTATGCCACTTCAACCTTAGAATATGAGGAACCTCCTACATAGCTAACAAACACTGAGCCCCTCCCTGGTGGATGATGTATGCCGAGGTCCGAATGGAACCTGATAAACTGGACCAAACCTAGTTGAGGCCAAGCAGATTAAGCATTGAAGATTGCACTCAACTCTAGGATGATTATGAAAAAAGAAGACTCCTCTGGAGTCCAGAGAACCTGAGCCAATAAAGAAAACAAAATGCTCCCCAGCCCGGCAGGCTGCCATCAGAGGTCACAATCACCCAGGAAGGCCTCAGAGAGCAAGTTCACTGAGACAGAAGGTCCTGTAAAATCACCAAGATAGAGAGACTCTTGTAGGGGGTCAAAAGCTATCCCCTGCGAGAGGAATTCCTGAAAGAACCGGGCTAACCAATCAGTTCCAAAAGGAGCTACTCCTATAACTGAAGAAGACGCAGATGGAAAAACTCACAAAGGGGATAATGTCCATGGAAAACAACAACAACAACCATTAGACCAAATACTTCCATTTAATGGACGTATAGAGGGCTGAAGAGAAAAAGCAAGAATCAATAAGATAGGATTTTCTGACATTCGTCAGAAAAATCTGCATGGATAGAGAATCTAAAATCGTTCCCAAGAAACACACCCTGGTGTGAAACACTAGGGAACTCATCTCCAGATCCACTATCCACCCATGAGAACGAGAATAGACAACATCTCTGTATGAGATCTATCTAACTGTAGAGACGGCACCTGAACCAAAATGTCGTTCAGGCATGGAGCCACCGCTATTCCCTGAGATCTGACCACCGCCATAGCAAGGTCAAGGGGAATGACATCTAACTAGAAAAAGCAACCGCAGGAATTGGAGATGTTCCCTGAGAGGGAACATCAATATACACGTCCTTCAGGTCTATAGTAGACATGAACTAACTCCCTGAACCAAGGGAGAATGGAACAAAAAGTCTCCATATTGAAACAGGAAACCTTGAGGAATGTGTTGATACTTGATGGCAAATATGGGACTCCAGAGAGTATAGGTCCTTTACGCAGTTTAAGAAGGCCTCTCTTAACCTAGTTTGCAGAGAACTTTGGCAGGATAAAACTGCCCCTGAGGAGACAAGACTAAAACCCTATCCTGTATCCCTGGAATACTAGTTCCATAGCCCCAGGTTTCTTAGAGTGCTACCCTCTACTCCAAGGATGACCAGATCTTCATGAAGTCCTGGATTGTTCTGGCTTAGAAGAGGAAGACTTTTTGACCCTCGAGTTACGAAAGGAATGCAAATTTGAATTCTGTTGATCCTTAGGTCTACCCCTCTTTTGCTGAGGATGGAAGAACCCTCTCCCTCAGAAAATTTGTGATTTCAGCAAAACCAAGTCCAAATAAAGTCTTGCCCAAAATTGGGAAACACAGAAGTTCAGATTTAGATGGAACAGCTGCCGACCAAGATTTGAGTAATAGAGCTCTGCAAGCTAAAATCGCAAGGAAAGAAATGTTTCCTAAAAATTCTTAAATAATATTCTATAATTATTTCAAAGTACAAAGTATAATACTCTAAATCATACATTTCACAGACATAGCAAGTATGCCTCAGATGAGGGAAAATAAAAATATTGTATGTCTATAAAATATTAGTGTCTTAATAACACAAGAAATTGATCATGATACATGAAACCATACAATTTGAACCAAATCTCCATACATAAAATATATAAAAAATATATATGATAAGGATAAACAAAAAATGTCCTCATTATGGAGGAAAAATAAGGCATGTAGACCCTGTTAAATACAGGATAACATATAAAAAGCCCTATGTTTTATTCATAAAAACATACTATGAAATAAAATTTGCATCTTGAGGGCACTTAGGTCATTAAGTATTCTACATGTCACCCATAGAGCAAAAATATCCCCAAATGAAAGAGATTGAATGCAAAAGGATACACATAAAATATTTTAAAGTATTAACATGAAATAGCCAGCAGATGGCGGTAATACCATGAAAGTTCAGTCTTTGCAAAATGTTATTACTCAAAGGCAAATAAATATCTATGAGTGGTTGAAGAATGAAGATATGCATTTGATTCTTCAGAGAAAGGGGTTTTCAGTCTATATTGAGGCCTGATTCCCCTTCAGAGTACAGTGTTTGTCAGAGGGATATATTTGGGATATGGTTTAGGACACCTCATGGGAACTTTTTCATAAACCCTCTAATCTAATCGGTAACAGGGACTTGTCTTTTGCTGTTGTAGTGCTTCCTGCCATGAATTTTATTTCAAGGCTGAAGCATTTGGCTGCTCTCTCACTTTCAAACAAGCAGTAAAGGTATTTCATATGGGATTTCAGCCATGGCTGCCCTCAGATGTCACAGGGACTTGTCCTGCATCCTTCTACTGTGGGATTCTGATATTTCCTACAAGATGAATGGACTCTCTACTGGGTACTGCTGCAGCTCCATGCCTGGTAAGCCGGTGGAGGGGTGTTTTTGCAGGTAAGTGCTTTACCTTAGCACACACACTGCCCCGAGGCTATTTGTAGATAGTCAGGTACAACACAGCCAAGGGACTCACTCTGTTTCTTCTCTTAAAGGGACAGTAAAGCAAAAAAAAAAATCTTTCATTATTCAAATAGGGCATGTAATTTTAAACAACTTTCCATTTTACTTTTATTACCAATTTTGCTTTGTTCTCTTGGTATTCTTAGTTGAAAGCTAACTCTAGGAGGTTCATGTGCAAATTTCTTAGACCTTGAAGACTGCCTCTAATATGAAAGCATTTTGACAGTTTTTCACCACTAGAGGACATTAGTTCATGTGTTTCATATAGATAACATTGAGCTCAGGCACGTGAAGCTCCTAGGAGCACTGATGGTCTAAAAATGCAAGTCTGTCAAAAGAACTGAAATAAGGGGGCAGTTTGCAGAGGCATAGATACAAGGTAATCACAGAGGTAAAAAGTATATTATTATAACTGTGTTAGTTATGCAAAATTGGGGACTGGGTAATAAAGGGATTATCTACCTTTTTAAACAACAATAATTCTAGTGTTTACTGTCCCTTTAATACTCTTTATTTGCTGATTCTGAATTCCTTATACTGTTTTTGAAAACATTACAGACTATACTAAATGGCTTTATTAACTCTCTGGCAGCTCTGTGGAGACTTATTAGCAGCTTTCTGTAAGACATGTTTGGTCCTTTAAGAAATCTGCTGGCATCTTTATGCTGTTAACAGTTTAGTTGTGCTGCCAATCACCCCATTCAGATTTTTCCAGGGTAAAACTGGATGCCTTGAGCTGGTGGAGAGGTAAAGAAATAGTCGTCTTCAGACAAAAATAAAACTTTCATGATACAGATAGAGCATGCAGCTTTTAACCCTTTAACGACCAGCGCCTTACACTGTACGACACTGGTCGTTATGCCCTTAAGGACCAGCGACGTACCCTGTATGTCGCTGCAGTCCTGGGCTTCTCTCTGCCGCGATCTTGCATAAAATTGCGAGATTGCGCTATTTCTGCATGCCCCATGAGTGGGGCCCTCTCTGCATCGGACAGCGGTGGTGCCGATCGTTGGTGGGTGGGGTGGCCCATCGCTGTAGGGGGCAGGAGGAGGGCGGGAGTGGATGGGACCGCAAATCCACGCTACAGGGATAAGAAGATGAAGAAGGTAGGAGGGACAATGAGGGCTTTCCTATGTGGGATAAGTTATTATCGGTTATTTGTAGAGCGCCAACAGATTCCGCAGCGCTATAAACAAACAAAGGGGGGAGTATAGCAAAACAATTATAGGAATCAAATGGGTAGAGGGCCCTACCAAGAGTTGCACTGTTGTAGTCAGCTCTTAAGAAGGTGATCTACAAACAGCTGGACTCTTAGGCTTACATGCTAAGGGGGTTAAGGGGATAGCAATGGAGGGGTGGAACTGGTATAAAGTAAGGTTAGCATAGGTTGAATGCATTCCTGAACAGTAGAGTCTTTACGGAGCGCTTGAAGCTTTCAAAACTAGGGGAGAGTCTTGTGGAGTGAGGCAGAGAGTTCCACAAGATGGGAGCCAGTCTGGAGAAGTCCTGTAAACGGGAGTGCAATGAGGTAACCAGAGAGGAGGTCATGAGCAGAGCAAAGGGGACGGGAGGGAGAGTATCTGGAGACAAGGTCTGAGATATAGGGGGGGAGCAGTGCAGTTGAGGGCTTTATATGTCAGAGTGAGAATTTTGTGTTTGATTCTAGAGGCAAGAGGAAGCCAGTGAAGAGATTGGCAGAGAGGAGAAGCAGATGAAGAGCGACGTGTAAGGAAGACGAGTCTGGCAGAGGCATTCATTATGGATTGTAAAGGAGAAAGGCGGCAGGTGGGGAGACCAGAGAGGACAGAGTTGCAGTAATCGAGGCGGGAAAGAATGAGAGAGTGGATTAAAATCTTAGTTGTGTCTTGTGTAAGGAAGTGTCTAATTTTAGAGATGTTTTTAAAGGTGGAAGCAGCAGGCTTTAGCCAAGGACTGAATGTGAGGAGTGAAAGAAAGATCTGAGTCAAATGTGACCCGGAGACATCGGGCATGCAGGGTAGGGGTAATGATGGAGTTGTCGACAGTTATAGAGTCTCTGTGGAGTGATGGGGACAAAATCCAGATTGCAGTGGGTCAAAAAGAAAGTTTAACGTAAGGAAATGGGATAGGCGTGCATATACTAGTTTTTCGAGAAGCTTTGAAGCAAGAGGGAGGAGGGAAATAGGGTGGTAGTTGGATGGGGAGGTAGGATCAAGGAAAGGTTTTTTGAGGATAGGTGTGACCAGTGCATGTTTTAGCGATGAGGAAAATACTGATGCTGAGGGAGAGGTTGAAAATGTGGGTTAGTATAGGGGTAAGGGTAGCAGAGAGGGAGGGGAGTAGCTGTGAGGGGATAGGGTCAAGGGGACAGGTAGTGAGGTGAGAGCGCAGTATAAGTGCCGAAACTTCTTCCTCAGTAACAGGGGAGAATGAGCTAAGTTTAAGGTTATGTGGGTTGTGGTTGAGTGAGAGCATTTGAGGGGGGGAGAATGGAATTATGTTGAGAGCAAGTTGACGGCAAGTGATCTGGGAGGGGGTAGGGTATTGAGGGGGGGCAGCTACACTACAGAAAAAATTAGTATTGTATTTGTTGTTTTTGCCTAATTTGCCGCAAACAGCTGCCAGTACCTAAGATGGTGGCAAATAGGTAGAGGGGGGGAAGGTTAGAGGGATGTTTGGGGGGAAAGGGAGGATTAGGGAGGATACTATCCTGCAGAAAAAAAAAAATATATATATATATATATATATATATATATATAAAAATATATGTATGTATGAATAATTAAAACATAAAAAGCCTTTTATTTTAGTACTTTCTGTCAGTACTTAAAATGGGGTGACAATTCTGGGGTGGGGGAGGGAATAGAGCTGTTTGAGAGGGGTCAGGGAGGGAGGCTGATCTCTACACTAAAGCTAAAATGAACCCCTTCACTGCTGGGCATAATACAAGTGTGGTACGCAACGGCATTTAGCGGCCTTCTAATTACCAAAAAGCAATGCCAAAGCCATATATGTCTGCTATTTCAGAACAAAGGAGATCCCAGAGAAGAATTTACAACAATTTGTGCCATGATTGCACAAGCTATTTGTAAATAATTACAATTGTGAAAAAGTGAACAATTTTTTTTTGTTTGATCGCATTTGGCAGTGAAATGGTGGCATGTAATATCCCAAAATGGGCCTAGATCAATACTTTAGGTTGTTTACTAAAAATATATATATAGTTTTGATAGCTAAATATAAAAAAACTAAATTTATGGTTACCTGATAAATTTATTTATTTCAGGATATGGCAAGTCCACGAAATCATCAATTACTGTTGGGAATATCACTCCTGGCCAGCAGGAGGAGGCAAAGAGCATCACAGCAAAGCTGTTAAGTATCACTCCCCTTCCCACAATTCCCAGTCATTCGACCGAAGGAAAAAGGAGAGAAGGAGTAACACAAGGTGTAGAGGTGCCTGAGGTTTAGTAAAAAAAACTGTCTTAAAACAAAGGGCGGGGCCGTGGACTCACCATATCCAGAAAGAAAGAAATTTATTAGGTAAGCATACATTTTGTTTTCTTTCCTAAGATATGGTGAGTCCACGGAAACATCAATTACTGTTGGGAATCAATACCCAAGCCAAAGGACACAGATGATTAGGGAGGGACAAGACAGGTCGCCTAAACAGAAGGCACCACCGCTTGAAGAACCTTTCTCCCAAAAGAAGCCTCAGCCGAGGCAAAAGTATCAAATTTATAAAATTTGAAAAAAGTATGCAAAGAGGACCAAGTTGCAGCCTTGCAAATCTGTTCCACAGAAGCCTCATTTTTGAAGGCCCAAGATGAAACAGCCCTAGTAGAACAAGCTGTGATTCTCTCAGGAGGCTGCTGGCCAGCAGTCTTATACGCCAAATGAATAATACTTCTCAACCAGAGAGAAACAGAAGTAGCAGTAGCTTTCTGACCCTTGCATTTCCCAGAAAAGCAAACAAACAATGCAGAAGACTTACGAAAGTCCTTAGTCGCCTGCAAATAGAATTTAAGAGCCCGCACAACATTTAGGTTATGCAACAAATGTTCCTTATGAGAAGAGGGATTAGGACAAAGAGAAGGAACAACAATTTCCTGATTAATATTTCTATCCGAAACAACCTTAGGAAGAAAACCAAGCTTGGTAAGAAGAACTGCCTTATCCGCATGAAATATGAGATAAGGCGAATCGCACTGCAAGGCTAAGAATTCCAAAACTCTCAGAGCAGAAGAAAGAGCAGTAAGAAATAAAACCTTCCAAGATAACAACCTAATATCTATGGAATGCATAGGCTCAAACGGAGCCTGCTGCAAAACTTTAAGAACAAGGTTAAGGCTAAAAGGTAGAGCAACAGATTTAAACACAGGCCTGATTCTGACCAAGGACTGACAAAAAGATTGCACATCTGGCACCTCCGCCAGACGTCTGTGCAGCAAAATAGATAGAGCAGATATCTGACCTTTCAGAGTACTGACAGACAAACTCTTCTCCAGACCCTCCTGGAGAAAGGATAAAATTCTTGGAATCCTGACCCTATTCCAAGAGTATCCTTTAGATTCACACCAATGAAAATATTTATGCCATATCTTATCGTAAATCTTTCTAGTAACAGACTTCCGAACCATGAATCATGGTCTCAATGACCGACTCGGAAAATCCACGCTTAGATAAAATTAATCGTTCAATCTCCAAGCAGTCAGTTTCAGAGAAATGAGGTTTGGATGAATAAAAGGACCATGAAGTAGGGGGTCCTTCCTCAGAGGGAGTCTCCACAGAGGTAGAGATGACATTTCCACTAGGTCTGCATACCAGATCCTGCGAGGCCACTCAGGAGCTATTATAATCACTGAAGCTCTCTCCTGCTTTCCCATAATAAACAAAAAATGGCACTTACCTGCGCCTCTTGCTGTTCATGGATAAGGGAACTGACAAGCTTCATAGCTAATTTTATATTGACCACAAATGTTATTTGCTTTTACATTGCTTTGAAATTCTATAACAGTTAAGTATTCAATTGCAATATATAGGGGGCTGCAGATATGGCCAAAACAAAGTATTTTGTAATATGGAACAATAAATGTATTTAAAGAGATTTTAAATTTCCATTTTTTTTTTATATCTGTAAAACAGATTTTAAAAGTTTTTTTTAAATAAACCTATTTTTGGTTTTCATGCCAGGGGAGGTTTGTCCATGTCCACCAGTGAGGAAGGTGTTCTTTTAAGCCAGCAATCAATTTGTCCTTACAATGTGTATAAACCTACAACTTAAATTTAACATTTGGCCATATAAAAGTAGTATAACCTATTTAATTTTTGATATTTTATTGCATAGTACACAAAATAAATAAAAAAATATTTTGTCTCTTTACAAAACTGCAACAAAAAAAATAACTTTTTAAAATTGAGTTAATTATTAATTTTACAGTTTTGTACCAATATTGAAACTATAATGGATGTAATAATCACTATACAAAGGACTGTTCCTTTCAGTTGTGTGCTGATAAGAACCGCATCTTTATATTTTACCATTACATCATTCATTCGGTGTTGGCTCTAGGGAAAATCTCTTTACAGAAGCTGGGGGACTTTGATTACCACAATATCATCTGTTTGGTGAGGTCACAGAAATAAATTAAAGGGAACTTTAGTAATTGCGCTTACTATGTAGAATCCCAGAGTGTGTGTGTCTGAATTATAAAATTGTATGAGTCAGTATAATGCATGGACAGATCAATGTGATCCCATATCTACAGCTTAATGATACAGAATGGCTTGTTCATGCAGTATATGTGCATTTCAATCATCTGATGGTTGACAAATATACAATCCATCATGTGCAATTAGCTAAACATGCCAAAGCCTGCCAAGAATGGCCACCAAGGCTTCCAATCTGCTTTAATATTACAGAGAAAAAATAATAATTTAATAGTAGAAAACATTACATTTTTTTATATGTATAGGTTTACCTATCTATGCTTAAAGGGACAGTCAAGTCATGATTCAGATAGGGCATGCAATTTTAAACAACTTTCCGATATACTTTTATCATCAAATGTGCTTTGTTCTCTTGGTATTCTTTGTACTAATTTCTAAGCACTTGTAGGTTGCCTCTTATGTTCATGTATGCCATAAAGTTAACATTGTGGCTAAAATGCAAGTCTGTCAAAAGAACTCATTTAATGGGGTCGTTTACAGAGGCTTGGATACAAACAAGCTTATCGCAGAGGTAAAAAGTATATTAATGTAACTTTGTTGGTTGTGCAAAACTGGGGAATGGGTAATAAAGGAATTATCTATTGTATAAACAATAAAATATCTGAAGTAGACTGTCCCTTTAAAGGGCCATAACAGTTGAAAAATGACACGCTCTAATCTGTTACAGCATGTAATTTTACTACTATTAACCCTGCTCTACTGTGCGTTTAACCCCCATAAAAGAGTTAAACACACAGTATAAGTGCTATTTGGGACCAGTGGTGCGTCACTGGTCTCAAGCAGAAACCACTGCTCATCCAATCAGCAACTCTAGTCCCACAACTCAGATGTGCAACTAGTGCTGCTGATTGGATCAGTGGCAGGTTCCACTTGGGACCAGCAGTGCACATAGGGACCCATTTGTGAGGTAGAAGAGGGTTAATAGTAATAAAATGACATGCTCTAATGGATTAGAAAATGTCATTTTAGACTATTCTAGCCCTTTAACAAACAGTAACGTTGTGTATCAGACATAGCATTTTAGGATTTGTGGCTTCCTGAAGCCTGAGATTATTGAAGTGCTCCTATAAGTACAGTCTTTTAGAAGACAGAACATTGAAGATAGTAACTCAATCAATATTATTGTATTACTGATGCTATTATTATTTTTAATAAACACTGATATTGAAAATCTAGTTGGGAGTTTCTGAATGACTGGAAAGTTTACGTGCTGAGTTTAATATCATAAGTTATTTCTAAAAAAACAAAAACATTCCGGGTTATTGACCTACAGACATCAATTTATAGAAGAGAATTTTTAGACTTTGCTAGACAGAGTAAACAGGGCAAAAGTCATTACTGTGCTCGCTGTCAGAGGAATGTTTAGTAAACATTAAAGTGACACCGTTAATGTGTTTCAAATGACTTGTTATGCCAGCTGCAGAATATTCAGTGGTATTTACACCTTTAAGTATTTTCTTATATTTAAAATAACTGTTTTAGCTTATCGAAACCACTACTCATTATTCTCACACACACAAAAGAAAACACACCCATTCAATTGCACTTGGCCTGCAGGAAAAGCTGACCAATTTTTCTTTCCTGTCTTTATCTATATACAAAAAGGTAAATGTAGAATGATTATTTTTTATTATGGGTGGTTCAATTTAAACTAAATTAATTATTCTAAAAGGAGGTCCACAGAGGTTTAGCTATATATTTTGACAGATAAACAAGGGTTATATTATCTATCTGTTAGATTTCATCTCCTATAAACCATAGTATATTTAGATACTTAAAGGGACACTGAACCCCAATTTTTTATTGTGTGATTCAGATAGAGCATGCAATTTAAAGCAACTTTCTAATTTACTCCTATTATCAATTTTTCTTCGTTCTCTTGCTATCTTTATTTGAAAAGGAAGGCATCTAAGCTTTTTTTTTTGGTTCAGTACTATGGACAGCAAGTTTTTATTGGTGGATGAATTTATCCACCAATCAGCAAGGACAACCCAGGTTGTTCACCATAAAGGGGCCGGCATCTAAACTTTCATTCTTGCATTTCAAATAAAGATACCAAGAGAATGAAGAAAATTTGATAATAGGAGTAAATTAGAAAGTTGCTTAAAATGTCATGCTCTATCTGAATCACGAAACAAAAAAGTTGGGTTCAGTGTCCCTTTAAAGGTCTAGTTATATATTCTGTCTGATAAATAAGAAATATGCTTTGTATGTTATTTTTCTGATTGAATCTCAGATTTAACTTATTGCTTACAAAGTATAGCAGACTTGGATACCTGATTGATATTACTCAGAATGGTCCATTACTAATAAACGTGTTGATATTGGTCTTTGAAAAACCAGGATACAAAGGAATGGGCATATACCATGTTTTATGAAGAAGGGACATACTATACATTTGAATTAACCTATTATTTATAAAAATCCCAAATTGATAGATGTGAATGGTGTACAAATTAATCAGGTTATAAAGGTCTAACTTTATATTTTCAATCCCACAGTCTATTAAGTCCTCTGAAGTATACTTGGAAAAAAATCTGTTGTAAAAATAATTTAAGAACCTGCCTGAAAATTAAAATAATGATTAAAAAAGTGTTCGAAAATTGTTTAAATATCTGCAATATCCAGTAAGTGTTGTAAATTGTTACATGTAACCTAAACATCCACATTGTTACATTTATTTACTAAATGTATTTATTTTGGATACAAAGAAAATAAAAATCCTTTTTCAAAAAAATAACAAAAGTGATGTCCAGGTGTTACTTTTAATAGCTAATAGTGGATACAATTGCAAGCTTTGGGGACATTTAGGTCTCTTTGTCAGGCATTCTTATTTACAAATGAAGCTCAGTCATATTTATATACCTTATGGGCAGATTACGAGTGGAGCGCAAGATTGCCCTTACGCAAGTGCGATATTTGCGCTCCACTCGTAACACCAGCGCACTGGTATTTGAAGTGCGGCACAATCGTGTTCGCATTGCTAGTAAGCTATGCGCTCAATAGAGCACACTTTCATAGGCTCCAGTGAAGGGGGTAAGTCGTGCAGCGATGGGCAGCAAATGTAAATATATATCTTAGTTATTTATTTTTTTCTTACATCCGCCACGTTTAACACCTTATAACTGCTTGGTGCAGTTTTTTAAATAAAAAAATGCTCATATTTTTTATTTTTATAAAACCACTACACAATAATTTTTTTGTGGCAACTGGGGGACATTTAGAAAATTAACAAGAGGTCTGAATTTTGGATAGCTGATCCACTTGTATTGGCTGGTTATTTATCTTTGCCTCTTTCCACTTGTAGTCTAGCCCTATACAGGGTAATTATATAAATTATAAAAAGGTATTAAAAAGGACAATAGCTGCAACTATAAAATTAAATTTTATATTATATATATATTTTATATACACACACATTTGTATATCTCGCTCATATTATATATATATATATATAAATATAAACACACAACACACCTGATATTACACCTATATGTGCTTGTTAGACATCCCACTATAAAACTATGCACAATGATATGGAGTTTACTAACTCTTTGCGACTCGACTTTAAAAACCTAGGAAGGTTTTCACAAGATTTTGGAGTGCATGTGTGGGAATCTATGCACATACAGTTAAAAGAGTATTTGTGAGGTCAAGCACTGATGTTGAATGAGAAGGTATGGTTAGAAATCAGCGTTGCAATGCACCCCAAAGCTGTTCAGTGGGGTTGAGGTCAGGGGGAAAAGTTTCAGTGGTGTGAAGACAGTCCAGAGGGAACAAGTGCCAATCTGAGTGTTCCACAGTGAAAATATTAGATGGGTATATATAGATATATAACTGCTCAATTCCTGAAGAGAGGGGGGGCATGTAGCGCACCTAATTACTCCGTATGCAGTAATAAAATACCCTCCGAAGGAGAACACTTATGATTCACATCACTTAACCCCCTGTGTGTTAGCGCTTTAAACAACAGCGGAGTTCCTCCACTCCACCGTACAGACTGATGTATGGAGAACGGACCTCAGGTACCAGGTGTAACACGCTGTTTAGAAATGAAGTTACACAACTCCCCAGACACAGTGTACAGTCATACCTTTAGTTCCCAAAGCGTTGCAACATAGAACGTCTTACTGCTCCATGATCGTCACTCCGTCCGTGTGAGTTCCGGTCCCTTGTCTCCAATAGCGCTCCAAAGTACGAATACCCCTGCAGCCCTTAGCCGCTAGCTCCGTGCTCACTCTGGCCGTGAACCAAACAGAACTGTACAAAAACTTAAGAAGCACTTGAGCGGCAGCGGTTAGTGCATATAAAATATTTATTTTGAATTCCAGCAAAGGACAAATACAGAAATGGTGCACAAAGCAACAACATAAGGGTAACCAAACCCAGGTTAAAACAGAGACCAAAAAATTCTGGAGTGTCGAGACACAACGGCTTACGCGTTTCGGCCTAAGCCTTACTCATAGCCATTTAAAATGAGCACGAACTTTACGTGCTTTAAAACTTCACTCCAGCGTGGATAGGCCCACAGGTTCACCATCTGTCTATCTAAGGCCAATCAAAACATCATACGCTTACACACCCCCACTACACGTATTCTTCTCAACTATCCGTGCTGTGTCGTAATGTCGTTTTGACACTTTGCTTGTAGCGCGACTGGATTTGAGATATCCACGTCTTTATTTGAGCGCTCAGCAAGTTGCTTACTGTACACAGTGGGATGATGGAGAGACACTTAAACTTAAATTTCTGACTGCTGGTGATGTACTATTGGTTGCCGGGTCACGAGAACTGCCACTATCTCCCTTGGAGTGTGTGTATATGTTTTGGCGTGTGCACATGACTTATTCACATGGATACGTGTAGTGGGGGTGTGTAAGCGTATGATGTTTTGATTGGCCTTAGATAGACAGATGGTGAACCTGTGGACCTATCCACGCTGGAGTGAAGTTTTAAAGCACGTAAAGTTCGTGCTCATTTTAAATGGCTATGAGTAAGGCTTAGGCCGAAACGCGTACGCCGTTGTGTCTCGACACTCCAGCATTTTTTGGTCTCTGTTTTAACCTGGGTTTGGTTACCCTTATGTTGTTGCTTTGTGCACCATTTCTGTATTTGTCCTTTGCTGGAATTCAAAATAAATATTTTATATGCACTAACCGCTGCCGCTCAAGTGCTTCTCAAGTTTTTGTACAGTTCTGTTGAGGTCAGGGCCCTGTGCAGGCCATTTGAGTTCCTCCAGAAAAAACATGTCAAACCATTTCTTTATGGACTTTGTGCACAGGGCACAATCATGCTGGAATAAGAAAGGTCCTCCCCCAAACTGTTTCAACAAAGGTGGTAGCACCCAATTGCCTAAAAATTGTCTTTGTATTCTATAGTATTAAAGTTAAAGTCAACACCAAAATTGTTATTGTTTAAATAAAATATAATGCCTTTACTACCCATTCCCCAGCTTTGCACAGCCAACATTGTTATATTAATATACTTTATAACATTTAAACCTCTTAATTTCTGCCTGTTTCTAAGTCACTACAGACAGCCTCTAATAACATGCTTTTTTATTAGCTTTTCACAACAGGAGACTGCTAATTCATGTGAGCCATATAGATAACATTGTGCTCTCTCCCGTGGGTTGTGGATGACACTGAACTTATTGGCTAAAATGCAACTCAATAGATAATAAATAGTTAGTTATGTGATCAAGGTGCTGTCAAAAGAGGCTTAGATACAAGGTAATCAAAGAGGTTAAAAGTAAGTTAGTAAGTAAGTACCATGTTTGTTATGCCAAACTGGGGAATGGGTAATGAAGGGATTATCTATCTTTTTAAAGAATAACAATTCTGATGTAGACTGTCCCTTTAAGTTGGCCCTTCATTGGAACTAAGGGGCCTAGCCCAAATCTTAAAAAACACCATAATCCCTCCTGCATCAAACTTTCAGTAGGCACTATACGTTCTAGTAGGTGGAGTTCTCTTGAAATCTGCCACATCCAGATTCTTCCATCAGACTGGCAAATAGAGAACATATTCCCACTTCTCCAGAGACCAGTAACAGTGCACGTTACGCCACTTCAGCTAATGCTTGGCATTATGCATGTTATTATGAGGCTTGTGTACAGCTGCTTGGCCAAGAATACCCATTTCATGAAGCGCCTGACACACAGTTCTAAAGTTGCTTCCAGAGGCAGTGTGGAACTCTGTATGTACTATTTAGTGATTGATGAAATAGATGCACTTCAGCACTCGGAGGACCCACTCAAGTTTGCATGGTCTACCACTTCTAACACTTCATGGCTGGGCTGTTATTGTTCCAAGAAGCTTCCACTTCACAGCAATAACACTTCCAGTAGAAATGTCACAAACAAACAAACTTGTGGCAATGAGAGTACCACATCTAAGGTTCCTGAGCTCCACTGTACTGCCAATGTTTGTCTATGGAGATTCAACAGTAGCAATCCCTTGCTTTCCCCCACTACTCTGCCAAAACCCACCCCAGCTTTGCATGTGACACGCCCACACTGCCCATGGCATGTCCCAACTCTGCCCATGTCAGGACCAGCCCCTCTCACTTATTGCGGCCCAATCCACAAATCACCTGTGGGACTCCTGGAAGTGCCCCCCTCATATATTTCCAGAGATGCCACTAGATGCTGTGAATCAATTCTAATACATAAATCATTTCCTTTAATATCATAATATTATACATTTGTGAGTACTAGGTCTCCAGCACAGAATCTGTAAATAATCTCAAAACCTCATGATTATAAGCTTTCAACTAAAATAAACCAGACTGACACACTGTATACTGGGCAAAAAAAGTCTTGAGGAGGAATATCTCTACAAGAAAAAAAACACAACAAGACAAGAAATGTTCTAGGCCAGTGTTTTTCAACCAGTGTGCCGTGGCACACTAGTGTGCCGTGAGAGATCCTCAGGTGTGCCGTGGCAGACTGACAACAGTGTGGGGGTGTCCCTCTTTCAAATTTTGAAATATTGGGGAGGTATGTGACAGGCTCATCAGGCATCATTTACAACCATGACATTGACATTCATTCACAGACAATCATTATGATTGTTTGTAAAAGAATGTCAATATGTAATGTATAGTTTGTAGGAGGCATGGCATGACAGCACAGTACAGTGTGTGTGTGTATATATACAGTATGTGTGTGTGTGTATATATATATATATATATATATATCTCTATATCCTGTATTAGGCTACAATGTGTGATTTTGTAAAATTTTGGGATGGTGGTGTGCCGCAGGATTTTTTAATGTAAAAAAGTGTGCCACGGCAAAAAAAAGATTGCAAATCACTGTTCTAGGCATAAAAGAATACAGAACATTCCCTGCCTCTGCCCCAAACAGCAACACATTCCTGGAGTTCCACCGAGGCCTGTAACAAACAGAATTTGCTTGTAGCTATAAATAAATAATAACAAACAACCATTGAGACAGAGAGTCTAATTTAGGCAGATAAAATATTTCACCAGCAAATGAAGATGTATACAACCAAATGACACAAACATCTAAAAGAATAAACACAGCACTAAAGCACAAGGGTGTAAACTGAACAAAAGACATGGAGCTGGAGTCTGTGTTTCACAAGTTGTGATGTCTCTAGTGCTAATCTATTTTATCCAGGCTCTCTTTCACTACATATTCCGACAAGCTTTTATACCAAGCTAGCTTTCTCTTATGTTTTAGAGTATTTATCTGTATCTATCTACACACATACACATATTTCTCTTGAAGATTGTTCCAATATTAAACAAATGTAAAAATAATGTTTAAATATTAGTTCCAATAGACACACATTGTAGAATGCATGGTAATTTGGTATTAAAAAGTAAATAAATCATTTTTTAAAAAAATGGGCTGATTAAAAGTCGGCTGCCTTTGCAGATGTGATGCTGCTGTAATTTGTGGATGTACTATTTGGTTTTTTTGCAGTAAAACTTAGCAAGCCACCTATGACTTTGTTATTTTCAGATGTTGCAAAGTGTTTTGCCTGTAAGCACATACCGGTTATCTGTTTGAAGGGTCCCTTTTGTTGTAGATTTTTTTTAATCTCTCTTTATCGTTCAAATTGCTTATCAAACATGCCCCAAACAACATTCATTTAGAAAAAACACTTATTTTAATGAATGTACAAAAATATTCACCATCAAAGTTTTTTTTCTTTTGTGATTTAGAAAGAGCATGTCATTTTAAACAACTTTCTAATTTACTTCTATTATCTAATTTGCTTCATTCTCTTGATATCACTTGCTGAAAAGCATATCTAGATATGCTCAGTAGCTGCTGATTGGTTGCTGCACATAAAGGCCTTGTGTGATTGGCTCACACATGTGCATTGCTATTTCTTCAACAAAGGATATCTAAAGAATTGAGCAAATTAGATAATAGAAGCAAATTGGAAAGTTGTTTAAAATTGCATGCCCTATCTGAATCATGAAAGTTTAATTTTGACTAGACAGACCCTTTAAGAATAAATAAATGCTTTTCAGTCTCTCTCTATGTATTCCATAATATTATTGTGTATGGTGCAGTAGCCTGGTGGTCAGTAAATACCTGCAGCACATTCTTGTAGTGTGTGTGTATCAGATCACATGCACACAAAAAATCACACACACCCAACAAAACACACTTACAATATTATACCTAAGCACACACTACACATGAACATGACTAAAACACACATTTATGAGCATGTGAATTGAAAAATAAAATGTATCCACCCCACAGAATTTAAAGGGATAGTCTAATCACAATTAAACTGTTATGATTTAGATATAGAGCATGCAATTTTAAGCAACTTTCTAATTTACTCCTATTAAAATTTGTCTTTGTTCTATTGGTATCTTTATTTGAAAAGGCAGGAATGTAAGCTTAGGAGCCGGCCCATGTTAGGTTCATCACCCTGGGTAGTGCTTGCTGATTGGTAGTTACATTTAGACACCGATAAGCAAGCACTACCCAGGTGCTGAACCAAAAATGGGCCATCTCCTTAGCTTTACATTCCTGCTTTTTCAAATAAAGATACCAAGAGAACAAATAAAAAATGATAATAGGAGTAAATTAGAAAATTGCATGCTCTATCTGAATCATGAAAGTTTAATTTTGACTAGACTATCGCTTTAATAATACAATACATCCTTTGGTGGAGAGTTTAATATTTGATTGGGATGTTAGTCTCTGGCATTAGCATAAGTGTTTGATTTAAGAAAAACAAGATGAAGGTGCCAAATAAAGCAAATTGTTGGGTGAATCGTT
>NC_069504.1:626910595-626913095 GCF_027579735.1 Bombina bombina
CAGGGAAAGGGATTGGAAGAAAACAGACACCCCTTTAAGAAACCAAGTACATTTGAACCACCCACGACGAATCCAAGTATTAGAACTTATACTCGCCTTATCCAACAAAGATTGGGACAGAGGGAGCAAGGCCTAACTAGAAATAATATGACAACAACTGACTGGGAAGCTGTTCAATCCCTTAGAAATGACTCTACCATTGTCATACGCCCAGCGGACAAGGGTGGTGCGGTTGTTCTGCAGGATTATCAAGATTATAAAACTGAAATAGATAAACAACTGGCGGATGTCTCAACCTACAAAGCCTTACCTTGTGACCCCACGATTACCTATAAAGCACGGATTGACTCAGTTATTGAACATGCAGCACAAATGAACTGGATAGACCCTACCACCAAGGAATGGCTAACCACTAACAACCCAGTCAGGCCAATTCTCTATACACTCCCCAAGATACACAAACAATTGGTACATCCACCTGGACGCCCCATTGTCTCAGCACGGGGGTCACTCCTACAACCCCTGGCTAAATATGTTGACTCTATGCTACAACCACTGGTTGTAAACATGCGCTCATACTTAAGAGACTCCACCACACTCATTGCATATCTCACTGACATATCTGACATAGAACCAGGAGACGTGCTTGCCAGTCTTGACGTCACAAGCCTCTATACTATTATACCGCACGAAATGGGGATGGAGATAATTACCAACTGCCTTGAAAGATGCCCATATGTGGGTCCCCCTACCAGCTTTATTATTGAACTTCTATCTCTATGTCTTAAGCTGAACTACTTTAAATTCGAAAGGAGATTTTATCTTCAGCTCATGGGAACGGCCATGGGCTCGAATATGGCACCTGCTTTTGCAAACTTATTCATGGAACATATGGAGGAAAAGGTGTTCAAGGTATATGACAATCAACAAGTACGCTTTTACAAGCGCTACATTGATGATATCGTTGTGGTCTGGAGAGGCACGATTGAGTCCTTTGGCGAGTGGGTCAAATCCCTGAACACAATAGGGGGACAGGTTCAATTGAAGGAAGTGTCCAGCTACAATGAAGTGGATTTCCTGGATCTAAGAATTTATAAGATAAACAACAGATTGGGTACCACCTTATTTAAAAAGTCTACCGACAGAAACACACTGCTACATGCTTCTAGTTACCATCCAAGATCACTCATAAAAGCCATCCCTAAGGCACAGCTGCTGAGAGTCATCCGCAATAACACATCAGAGGAAAACCGTGAGGTACAACTGAAAGAAATGGAATCACGGTTTTACAGCAGAGGATACAATGGTAACACTATAAAGGAAGCAAGGGCCCAGTTGAGCATGAAAATGCCAAAAAGAGACCAACAGAAGAGGATGAATTTTGTCACTGCATACACCCCTAGCACGAGAACACTAGGAGTTACTTTAAAAGAGAAATGGGATATTGTCCAGACTGATCCATCATTACCATACCACGACTATGGACCACCCAGAATTGGATATAAGAGGGGAAGAAACCTAAAAGACATCTTAATGAACACTGATCCAACTGATAGCTACAGCAAGGTCAAGACAAACACCAAAAGGGGCTCCTACAAGTGCCCGAGTTGTGTAACGTGTAACGCCATGCTGCAATGCAAGCAGTTCAAACATCCACACAATAACACAAGCTACAAGATCAAGCATTTCCTTACGTGTACCACAAAATTTGTGGTGTACATGCTGAATTGCAACTGTGGCCTATTCTATATAGGTAAGACGTCAGATGACATTAAGAAAAGGATGGCTAATCACAGGAGTGCCATCCGGACGGCAATTGAGAAAGGCAAGAGTGACCAACCGGTGGCCAGACATTTTATGGAGAAGGGTCACTCTGTGGCGGACCTGAGATTTAAACTCATCGATCATGTACCCCCAATGCCTAGGGGAGGTGACAGGGACACCCGTCTCCTACAGAAGGAGGCCGAGTGGATTTTCAAACTGGACACTATACACCCCAGAGGTTTGAACATGGGGATAGACTGGCATTGTTTTTTATGAACTAAGCTGTTTACGCTTCTAATGTATCTGGTTGTATCTTTCTAAGGGGATTAATTTAGTTTGTACAGTATCTGATACTATGTTTGCATTCTTTTATCCACAGTGGGTTCATGAAGTCTGGTTGCTGATTGGCTGTAGGCTCTGCCCATATTTATCCTCCAGGAGGGGTGCCCAATGGGTGTACCCTTATTTAGGTTGTTTCTGTTATGTACATTAGTGGATGTTACTTTTGATGCACACCGCAGTGTTGACACATCACTGAGTGCTGGTGCTACTAACCTTGCACTACGGAACCCTGTTAGCACTAGTATTTTCTGTATCTAGGGGGATGGGACCTGCCTGTACTATGTATTTATTTACATTAGTTTAGGGGTCTCTTTTCCTTTATAGCGATCCTTATAATTCTGGGCCACCGGACTCTAGCAAACCTGTAATCATAGCATCAGCCTGAAACATACTG
>NC_069504.1:626923095-627035595 GCF_027579735.1 Bombina bombina
TTGCTCTGATTTTCAGACTCCTAACCAAGCCCCAAAGTTTTATGTGAATACCGTCAGCTACCTTCTCCAGCTTGCTCCTGTTTGTGTAAAGGGTCTTTTCATATGCAAAAGAAGGGGGAGGAGGGGAGTGTCTTATTTGCCACTTGCAGTGGGCTTTCCAGCTACCTTTTCAGCAGAGCCAAACTGACAGTTTCTAAGTAAGTTTTTAAACAGTTTTATACTGGATTTTTATATCAGTATCTCTGCATCTTATTCTTTATAGTAGTGTCTATTACATGCAGTTATATGAAAATGAGTGTATATTGTCCCTTTAATCAATGTCGTTTACACTTCAGAAACAATCCTCAAGTTTTTTCCAATTCTACTTCCAAAATCACCTTTATTATTTCCCTCATGAAGAGTAAGGCTCTAGCCTGGGTGTCTCCTCTTTTAGAGAAGAATGATCCTTTACTACAGGATGTGGAATTATTTGTGTCAATTTTTTCTTCTGTTTTTGACAAGCCTGGGAGGTCTGCAGCTGCAGAGGCAGGATTGTTGGATCTGAGACAGGGATCCCTTTCGGTAGCTCAATATGCTATTGAATTCAGGACTTTAGCTGCAGAAATTGATTGGAACCATGGAGCCTTACGGGCAGTCTTTCGCAAGGGACTTTGCGAACGCCTTAAGGATGAACTTGTATTTCGGGAATTCCCCGATTCATTGGAGGGTCTTATCAATTTGTGTATTACTCTTGACGCCCGGCATTCTGAACATCTTCAGGAGAGAGATAGGATTCGGAGATCCTTTGTTAAATCTTCTTTTCGTCCTCCTATTCAAACCTCAAGTCTGTCTAATAATAATTCCCAATCTCCTGAGTCTGTGGAACCCATGGAAGTAGGAGCTATTAAATTGTCAGAAGCTGAACGCCATAGAAGGCGTACTCTTGGATTATGTCTGTATTGTGGTACCAAAGGACATTTACTGAAGGACTGTCCTATCCGGCCAGTAAAAGCCAAGGCTTAACTTTTGATAGAGGGACAGAGTTAAGCTAGAATCCCATGTCTTCCCTCAATTCTAAACTTTTTGTTCCTGTAACTATCTCTTTTGGAAACACCAAGTTTCGAGCTCAAGCCCTCATTGACTCTGGAGCTGCTGGAGTTTTCATTTATTCAAACTTTGCTGACTCTCTCAGGATCCCTCTTCAAGCCAAGAAACAGTTAATTTAGGTAACCACTGTTAGTGGACAGCCTTTAGGTTCTGTCCAAAAATACAAAATTCTACCATTCCTCTTCTTTTGTCTGTGGGCATACTCCATTCTGAAATTATTCGTTTTGACGTCATCACTTCTCCCCACATACGGTTGATTCTGGGGTTACCTTGGTTGCAGCTTCATGATCCAGTCTTCTCATGGTCTAAAGGAGAACTTATTTCCTGGGGAACTACCTGTTTCAAACATTGCCTGCAAAATCCCTCAAAACCATCTGGTCCTGTCGTAGCTATGGTGGAAGTTCCTGATTCATTGCCTAATTACTATCATGCCTTTAGTGATGTCTTTTCTAAAAAGGAGGCTGAGACGTTACCTCCACACCGGATATTTGACTGCCCTATCGAATTGTTTTCAGGGGCTCCTCTACCTAAGGGAAGGACCTATCCCCTCTCTCATCAAGAAAATGTCTCTCTTGAGGAATACATAAAGGACAACTTAGCCAGAGGATTTATTCGTCCTTCCTCATCACCTGTGGGTGCGGGTTTTTTCTTCATTGGGAAAAAAGATGGAGTTCTCCGTCCCTGTATCGATTATCGGGCCTTGAATCAGATTACTGTTAAAAACAGCTATCCTCTGCTGCTCATTCCTGAGTTATTTGATCGTCTTCAAGGTGCTTCTATTTTTTCCAAGTTAGATCTCCGTGGGGCCTACAATTTGGTCAGAATCCGTAAAGGAGACGAATGGAAGATGGCATTTAACACTAGATTTGGTCACTACGAGTATCTAGTAATGCTATTCGGATTGTGCAATGCACCAGCAGTATTTCAGCACTTTGTTAACGCAATTTTCAGAGATTATCTAAATCAATTTGTTATCATTTATCTCGATGACATTCTGATCTATTCCAAAACATTACAGGAACATGTACATCATGTAAGACTGGTACTTCAGAGGTTACGAGACAATTCCCTGTTCGCTAAATTGGAGAAATGCTCTTTTCATCAGAGTTCCATTCCCTTTTTGGGTTATATCATTTCAGATTCAGGTTTTGAGATGGATCCTGCTAAACTTTCAGCTATCAAGGACTGGCCCAGACCAACTACTCTCAAATCCCTGCAGAGGTTTCTTGGATTTGCCAATTACTATAGAAAGTTTATTAAGAACTTTGCTGACATCACGTCTCCCCTCACTTCTCTTACTAAGAAATGGCAAAATTGTAAGAACTGGTCCACTTCGGCAGTGCAGGCTTTTGAAACGCTAAAATCAGCATTTTCTTCTGCACCTCTTCTCAGTCATCCAATTCCTGATCTCCAGTTTATTTTGGAGGTTGACGCTTCTTCTATAGCAGCTGGAGCTGTTCTCTCCCAACGTGATCCGACTACCAGCAAGATACATCCTGTGGCGTTCTTTTCGAAAAAATTCAATCCTGCCGAGTTAAATTATGATGTGGGCAATAAGGAGCTTTTGGCTATAAAATTAGCTTTGGATGAATGGAAGCATTGGTTAGAGGGTACCAGTCAACCTTTTTTCATTCTGACAGATCATAAGAATCTTTTATACCTCCATACAGCTACTCGTCTTAATCCTTGTCAGTCTCGGTGGGCCTTGTTCTTCTCCAGGTTTAATTTTGTACTTTCCTATGTTCCTGGTTCAAAAAATTCCAAGGCAGATGCTTTATCTAGGCAGTTCCAATCTTCTGAGTCTTCTCCTTTGGATTCTGAACCTATACTACGTCCAGTCAAAGTTTTGGCTCAAGTATCCTCTTTTCCAGTACAGGCTTTACATACTGCTCAAGTTCGGGTACCATCTTCTTGCAAACTACCTTCTGGTATCCTGTATGTACCCAAAGGATTACGTCTTAAGCTTCTACGTTGGGCTCACAACAACATTTCAGCAGGTCATCCTGGAATAACCAATACTTTGTGGAAACTGAAGCAGCATGTTTGGTGGTCCACTATGAGGAAGGATGTTAAGGATTATATTGCTGCTTGTAGTTCTTGTGCTTCGAACAAACAATCTTCTCATCGACCGTTTGGTCTATTACACCCTCTTCCTATTCCTCATTACCCTTGGTCTCACTTATCCATGGACTTCATTACAGATCTTCCTGTTTCTGCTGGAAATACGACCATTTGGATAGTGGTGGATCGGTTCTCCAAGTCTGCTCACTTCATACCTCTTCCAGGCTTGCCTTCAGCTCAAAGACTTTCTGAACTCTTTGTTCTACATATATCTCGTTTACATGGTTTTCCCACTGACATAGTCTCAGATCGCGGAGTTCAATTTGTTTCCAAGTTTTGGAGGTCTTTTTGTAAGCACTTCGGAATCAACATATCTCTTTCTATTGCACATCATCCTCAATCCAACGGACAGACTGAGCGTGTAAATCAAGCCTTGGAATATTTTCTTAGACATTATGTAGACCATCACCACTCCAACTGGTCTCAGTTATTGCCTTTTGGCGGAATTAGCTCACAACTCACGCTATAACGCCTCTCCCTTTACGGCAGCTTATTGTTTTGAACCTAGAACCTTTCCTATGATTACCAGTTCTACTGAAGTCCCTGGAGCAGATCGTATTGTGAAAAATCTCAGTAACCACTGGCAACTCATTCGTCAAAATCTACTTTCCTCTTCCTTAAGACACAAGAGATATGCTGATCGCAGAAGGTGTAAGGCTCCTTTACTTCGTACTGGAGACAGAGTATTTTTATCCACCAGATTCATACGTCTAAAACAACCTTGTACTAAGTTGGGTCCTAAGTACATTGGACCTTTTCGAATTGTTTCCAAAGTTTGTTCTTCCGCATACCGCCTGGCTTTACCCAAGACTCTCAAGATCCATCCAGTATTTCATGTCTCCTTACTCAAGCCAGTCATCTACAACCGGTACTCTATCAAGAGTAAACCACCTCCTCCACTTTCCGTAGAGGGAACTTCTGAGTTTGAAGTCAGCCAGATTTTGGATTCCAAGCTACGGGACAATCGGCTGTACTACCTGGTCCATTGGAAAGGTTATCCTATCTCTGAACGATCTTGGGAACCAGCCTCTCATGTTCATGCTCCAGCTCTTGTCAAGTCTTTTCACAAGAAATACCCTGCCAGGCCCGGTCGTGTCCCCCGGAGGGGTCCTTGAGGAGGGGGCACTGTCACGCTCGGCCCTTGAGAAGCTCCGACGATCCTCTCTGTGTGCTTGATTGGCAGGTAGTCTGAGCCGCCCCTTCCTGATGATGTCACTACCAGGCTTTTTATTCCGGGCTTCCTGTTTCTTCAGTGCCCATTTGTTTGTTACTCTTTGTGGCTCCTGTGAGGACTTCGCTGTGGAAACTCTCTAACTGCTGATTTTCTGTTGCCAAACTCTGCAAAGACTGACTATGCTGGGTTAACCCTAAAACTTCCTGATAACCTGTTGCCAAACTTTGCAAGTACTGTTTATTCTGTGAAACTCTCAATCTGCATGTTTACCTGTTGCCAACCTCTGCAAATACTGTTTATTCAGTGTAAACCTTCAAACTGCTTGATATCCTGTTGCCAAACCTTGCAAGAACTGTTTATTCTGTGAAACTCTCAAACTGCATGTTTATCTGTTGCCAAACTCTGCAAATACTGTTTATTCAGTGTAAATCTTCAAACTGCTTGATATCCTGTTGCCAAACATTGCAAGAACTGTTTATTCTGTGAAACTCTCAAACTGCATGATAACCTGTTGCCAATCTCTGCAAGTACTGATTAATCTGTATTAACCCTCAATCTACCTGATATCCTGTTGTCTAACTCTGCATGTACTGACTATTCAGTATTAACCTACAATCTGCCTGATAACCTGTTGCCAAACTCTGCAAGGACTGACTACACAGTGTTAACCCTCAAACTGCCTGATAACAAGTTACCTACTCCTGCATTATTAACTGTTTCTTGTTTTACCCTTCCTCTGTCTGAGTATAAGTGGACTATCCCTGCTCTCCTGATTCTGTGGAAGACATTTCATGAAACCAGTTCCTTACTCAGAAGTCTATTTGGCTGATATCTTGAATTACTTTGGACTCAGGCTAACTCTGCTCCATATTGTGAGTACATTGTTTTTTAGAGGTTGTCGTGGGGTCACGTCCTGGATTAAACTCAGAGTGCAAGGGTGTTGTTTAAGTTCGCCCTAGCATTTGGGTCTTCTTCTGGACATTTCCTAACTTGACACTGACTTATGTCCTTAATCATGATTACGGACATAAGACCGAAACGTTGTCTGTTTTATGTTGGCACAATAAAGTAATATTTTTACATTAATTGGTGGTGCTGCTATACTAATTTATTTGATACACTACACACACTACACTACTGGTAAGCAAGCACAGTGAGCACACCCTTAAAGTAGCAACTCACACCATCTGCACACAGCCCATAAGGGCTGGAGCACACACACAATACACACTAAAGCAGAGGTTTTAGTAGTGCCAGGCTCTGTCAGTTCCTTGCTAGATGCCAATTACTACCTATAGAAGTGGGCAGCCCCATTTCCTATTGCATCACATAAGAGCTGACCACTTGATGAGGGAGCCATGCAATGTTATATGGGTTTGTTAAATGTTAGGCTGAATAAATGTGATTAAAATATTCAGAGTCTATTCTGCTTGATTTTAAGATTCAATGAGATTCAGTATTACCAGGATCCAGTCATCCTAAAGACCCTAGTGTGGTGCCCGCTGATGCAAACGTACTGACTTCAAGGGGCTCTGCAGCAGTGGGCAGCTGGCTACTGGGCATCAGTATGTGTTATGCATTAGATAAATCATTCACATCTACCAGCTAATCTTTATGTACATAGTGTGTAAGTATATGCTTACACCATGATGATTCTTACATGTATCAGCCTAATACTCACTACTGACACTGCCCTGCAAGTCTATCAGTATGCACCCAGTCATACTGGCATCTACAAGTCTGGGTCACCCCTGGTCTCTGTGTGCATATGGGATATCACAGCTGTTACACATCAGCCTGAGCACAATGTCTAGCTCTGGATACAGCATAGGAGACACAGCAGCTTTAGTATAGAAGTGACTGGGCGACAACACAAAGCTTCAGAAAGGCCCTGACTGAAGATAAGGTGTGGTGTTTAGGGTGGGGGGCAGTTATGGGGTTGGACTTGTTGCCCGTTGTGCTATCCTGCCTCTCACTTCTTTTATGTGTTTAGGAGCCAGGTCAGGCTGATCTCAAACCATATAGTTGCCTGTTATTTTGAGTAATTGTGACTACACAGGCTGATGAGCAATACGCAATTATTCTTGATTTTAATATTAAAGGAACATGAAACCCAACATTTTTCTTTAATGATTCAGATAGAGAATACAATTTTAAACAACTTTCCAATATAGTTCTAATATCTAATTTGCTTCATTCTGTTGACATCCATTGTTGAAGAAGTAGCAATGTACTACTAGAAAACTGCTGGATGCATTTAGTGAGCCAATAACATAAGTCATATATGTGCAAAAAGCTGAACATATCAGGTGAGCCAATAACAAGAAGCATATATGTGCATATACTTAGGTATGCATTTCAACAAATGGTTGTTTGTTTTCAGGTAAAATGGATCATTGGGAATACACTAAAGGGGAGGGAAAAAAATCACAGTATACTGTCCCTTTAAATGTGGCATACACTATTACCTATATCACTGTAGGTACTTTGGGAAGGGCCTTACTGGGACCTGCTCATGACTATATCACGCTCCAGGATTTTAATACCATCTTATTATTTGGTAGCGCTTTTTGGGGGGATTTCTATCATTACTTAACTGGTTTAATGTGCATAATGAGGTGCCCCGTCATGCGTATTGTGGCTTGTGTGCGCATGATGAAGCATCCTCATCATACAGGAGAATGACCTGCAGGAACTGTTTTTAGCAGTCCCCCACACTACAGGCTGTAGATCAATGGTGCCGGTGATGTCGCCACAGACATCTGGTGACGTCACAAATGGGCAGGTCACTGTAGCTGGCCAGGGCGCTGGATACGTGGAAGTAATTCAAACCCCTCAATCTCAGATCCTTTACCAGCTACAGATGAATAAGACCCCTCATCTGAAAGAGAATCACCCACTCTTTCACGGTAGGGGGTCTTGAAAAGTACCAAGCCCCCATAAAAATATGTCAAAAGTGATTTTATATAGTTTTAAAACTTAACTATAGCTTTTTAGGGATACATAATACAAAATAAAAAAACATTTTTATACTCACAATAAAGTTTATATTATAGTGGACAAGACCCATTTTAACAACAATATGTACATTTTCTCTTTTTTTAAAAAAAGGCTTTTATTTCTATTCTGTCACAAGGGGCCCCTCTACTTTTTATTACAACACCTAAACGCCAGTATGGACCCTTCATGCAACTTTAAATACCACTGATAACAATTTAGTAAGATGATTACACAGTCACAAGTGGTCACCTGACTATTTTCAATGTTATTTACTAAAATCATAACATTTTCTTTTGTGATTCAGACAGAGCAAACCGTTTTAAAAAAGTTCTCAATTTACTTCTATTATCAAATTTACTTTGTTCCTATGGTATTGTTTGTTGAAGAGATACCTGGGTACGTGTCTGGAACACTACCTGGCAGGAAATAGTGCCGTCATCTAGTGCTCTTGCAAATGGATAACATTCTTGCAAAACTGTTGCCATATAGTGATCCAGACACGTGCACCCTCCTGAGCTTACATTCCTGCATGTCAACAAAAGATATCAAATTACATTTGATAATCGAAGTATTAGAAGTATTTTAAAATTGCATGCATGACAAAATTTTGAGTTTCATGTCCAGCAGTTTTTATTAAGTGGCATGAAGTACTGAGAAGTTTTCAAATGGCCATATGTTACCATATCATATATTACAACTTAACAATAAGTGATCTAGTCTGCTTGCAGTCTGCTTGCAGTCTGCCAGCATCAATTAAGCTTACACTGTTTTAACAAATGTTCTTGCATTCCTAAATTATACGTTTATGGTAAAATCTGAGTTTAGCAATCTAAATGATTTTCTTGGCCATACCGCATTATTTTACTTCAGAAATTGGTATGGGGGTTCAGATGAGGGCTACCAACAATACTACAGTGTTTGTGTCTCCAGGAACAAAAAAGGGGAGCCATATTTTGGGGTGTAAAGTCCCTGTTTTCCCTATAGGCTTCCCCCCAGCTAGTACTTCCACACGAGCTCTGCTCACCTGCATTTATACATTGCATGAAACCCGTAGCCTACATATTTGTACACGTGTTACTGTTTGATTTACACAGAATCTTACATTAACTGGTTTGAGTGAATTTTAAACAACTTTCCAATTTATTACTATTATCACTTTTGCTTAGTTCTCTTGCTAATCTTTGTTAAAGAGTAGTCAAAGGTGAGCTCAGGAGCGTGCATGTGTCTATAGCCATCTGGCACCTGTTGTTTATTGCAATGTTACACAATGTTGCCAGTACTGCTGTTATATACTGCTAAAAACATGTGCTTGCTCCAAAGCTTCTATCAGCCTACCTAGGTCTATGCTTCAACAAATGGTAACCAGAGAACAAAGCAAATTTGATTAAAGTAAATTGGACAGTTTTTAAAAATAACATACCCTAGCGGAATCACAAAAGTTTAATTTTGACTTTACTGTCCCTTTAACACAAAAATAGAGGTTATTTATTAAAAGAGCATTTTTGCATGCACATATATATTGCAAGAATGCTTACTTGAATTGCATAACTTTGCATTTTAAATTGGACTTTTTGTTATTTTAAGCCCATAACATAGAGGGACACTAAAGTCTAAATGAAATGTTCCTGATTCCATTAGAGCATGCAATAAAAAAAAAAAGTTTCCATTTCACTCCCATTATAAAATTGCACAGTCTTTTAATGTGTTCACTTGCTTAGGCACCAGCTCCTACTGAACTGAGCATGTGCAAAAGTTCACAGTATTTATGAATATATGTGTCTGTGATTGGCTAATGGTTGTTACAGAATACAGAACCCTGACACTCCTACATGCTGCATAATAATGTTCAGGAGCTCATTTATATCTGACCCTAATTGGCCACAGAAAAAGAAGTAAGTATTACCTAGTTGGGTAGTAGGCTTCTGTGAACAAAAAAGTCTTCAGGGAGAATTTAAAGGAAGAAAGATTAGGGCAAAGCCTGACAGCAGGAGGGAGAGAGTTCCAGAGGGTAGGTGCTGCACGACCGAAGTCTTGCAGTCTAGCATGAGAAAAGGTGATAGTCGAAGATACAAGGAGCAGGTCATTGTTGGATGTTGGATGCAGGTAGGTAGAGGATTGTGAGAGACCAAAGGAGGATGTGAGTAAAAGAAGTTTAGAGGTAGCAGGGGCGGACGGGTTGTCAATGGGAATGTTGAAGTCCCCAATAATTAGGGTTGTTATATTTGTAGAGAGAAAGTGAGGAAGCCAGGCGGCAAAATTGTCAAGGAATTGGGAGGGAGGTCCAGGAGGGCGATAGATGACTGCCACTCTAAGGGAGAGGGGGGAGAACAGGCGAATACAGTGGACTTCAAAAGAGGAGAAGGAGAGAGATGGGATTGGAGGACGGGACTGATAAGTGCAGGAAGGGGAGAGCAGGATTCCAACACCGTCGCCACGTTTCTCACCTGGCCTCGGGGTATGGCTAAAGTGGAGACCACCATGTGTGAGAGCAGCAATGGAAACAGTGTCGGAAGGAGATAGCCAGGTTTCGGTAATTGCTAAAAGGGTGAAAACATTTTATATAAACAGGTCATGAATGGTTGTGTTTGTTGCAGACAGAACAAGCGTTCCATAGTGCGCAAGTGAAAGAAGTATGTGCGTATGGGATGCATTGGATGGAAATTAGGTTATGTGTGTTGCTTTTATTAAAGTTTCAATAAGAAGTGCGTGATTGGGTAATGGTGGAAATGAGGGCGGGCTCAGGATTTGGAGATATGTCGCCTGATGCTAATAGCAGCAAGACGGAAAGTAAGAGTAGGTGAGAATGAGATTTATAGCAGTGATGGTATTTCTGTGAGGAGGTGCAGTTTAGTGACATAGATTTTAAAATAGAGAGTAGTTCATGAAAGCTAAGGTATGGAGAACAAAGGAGAGAAGGGCTTATAAAAACTGCTTGTAGAGAAGGGTAAGGTATGAGTATGTGATCATGCCTGTGGAATAGGCCTGAAACTGATAAAAGGAAAAGCAATCCTGAAAACATCCCAAAATATTAAGTGCAAAAAACTACTGTGTTTGAAATGTAAATATTATTTCTTGCCTCAAATCTTCTCCTCAAAATTACATTGTTGTCCTTTAATGCATTGTGACTCCTGGGCAGGGTTATTAAACACAACTAGCAAGCACTGGTGGAATAATAAAATGCAGCATTTTGTGGTTGCATTAGAATTAATTAAAAAAAAAAGTACAAACCTCATACATTAATAATGCCTGTTTTATTTGCTGTATATTCTTATCTGTCTAAACTCATTTATGTTTCACATTAAAAAAAAAAAGAGTAAAGAATGATCAAGTGATTCCAGTATTCAAGATTATTTTAAGCACTGTATCAATTTTCCAAAAGTAAATTGATTTTGTTAGCATTTCTGCTGAGGTAAGTAAAAGTGATATTCATGAATCTTGCACATATAGGTTTCTTAATCAATACCCAGCGTATAAGTGTGTTGTATATTTATACCTTTGTGCTCTGCTGGAGTTTCACCACAAATGTACCATTAATCAGCAGTTGACATTAGTTTAATCTGTGTTAAGAGAATCTTTCAACATTTATACAATTTCACAACCATAACCTTTGGTCAGATTAGACAGACACACATAAACGCAGATGGACAGGAAACTGAGAGTGTCTGTATGTAGTAGTATGTCTGCCAACAGTAGCGGACCTACTCAATAGACAGCACTGGTGCAAATTAAACTTTTGGGCCCCCTGAAGGTAACTTAGTTATACACTAGCAGTGAGCACACTGTACTGCATAATGATCCAAACTAGAGTGTACAACACCCAGGGTTAATCTGATGCAGGGTGATTGCCATACCTCTATAATCCACAAACAAAATTCCACAGCACTATATGCATATAGAAATGTAATACAACTTCTTCCACAGGTACTTACAAGACAAAAGCGACATTTCGGGATGTTATTCCTTAATCATGCTTTTGTCTTGTAAGTGCCTGTGGAAGATATTTTACTGCATAATGATATGAGTTTCTATACACTATACCCTGGTAAGTACACTGCTCTGTATACATTTTATTATTATTATGTATAGAAACCAAAGCTAAGGAAGATAAAGTAGAGACTTAAATAAGTTACTACATACAAGACAGGGATTTAAGCACAACATTTTATTATACATATATCAAAAAGATAACCTCATCATAAAGATTATAAACCACAGTGCTTTTCAGATCGTGCATTCACATATCAGACAGGGTATCTGTAAATTCATAAAAAGACAAATGAACCATAAGAGTACTCAGAAACGGGTATATACATTGCAGACCTACATACCAATATAACAGGGAAAAATGATGAATAGGAGCACCTATTTCCCAAAATTACTAACAGGACAACACCTCCACTAGAAGATAGCTGCGCATTAAGCGTATAAATCGGCCATCATAGTGATCCATGAGGATCTATGTCTGTTAGTGACACTCTATACATCTTGGTTAATACCTAAAGGATGCAAACAAATTAATTGCAAAAAATATATATACAAATGTACATTGATCAGTAGTACATAAATGACCTAATGGTCTGGTATGATAGCATAGACTAGGGGGTTGTGTACAACACCTTTTTCAGAGGGCACCACTATCTCCAAAATAGTATCAGGTGTCATGAAATATAAATCTTTTTGACAGGATCTATGTACACACTCCCAAAACGAGTCATATTGGTACCATAGTTATGGTGATGACATTTGTTATACAAGGTACATTGTTATCAAAACAGCAGCAAAGTGAACAAACTGAGCAGTTCATAAGCCCCCAATTATAAATCTGAAGCTGCAGGTCGTCATATCAAGTACAAGGATTTAAGTATGTAAGGAGTCCTGGTAGCAGTTCACGTATTTTCCACGTATTTTTACCATGTACTGGCCAAACAATGTCCGTGAACAAGGTAGAAAGCAAAGTTATTTATTTCACAAACACGAAAGTTTTTTAAGCGGCTCGATTCCTCCGTAATGCAACTTAGAGCTACAGTAATTTGTTTTGCAAACAAACACGGCCATTGATGGCGAACGTAGAGCCAATAGTTATCCACCTTAGTGGCTGTAAACTTGAAAGCAATGTAGCCATCTGTAAGGGCTGCCATAGAGTATCCCGCTCCGAGCACGTCACTGCCGAAGCGCATTTCACCCCCCACGTGACACTACGTCATTGGGGTTTCCTCAGGGCAAACGTGGGGGGCATCGGCAGTGACGTGCTCGGAGCAGGATACTCTGTGGCAGCCCTTACAGATGGCTATATTGCTTTCAAGTTTACAGCAACTGAGGTGGATTACTATTGGCTCTACGTTCGCCATCAATGGCCGTGTTTGTTTGCAAAATGAACTACTGGAGCTCTAAGTCAGCATTACGGAGGAATCGAGCCGCTTAAAAAACGTTCGTGTTTGTGATATAAATAACTTTGCTTTCTTCCTTGTTCACGGACATTGTTTGGCCAGTACATGGTAAAAATACGTGGAAAATACATGAAGTAACCAAACTAAATAGGTGAACTGCTACCAGGACTCCTTACATACTTAAAGTGATGGTAAACTCTCCCCTTTTTAAAATCAGATCTGGAATGTAAGCGCTATTTTAGAAGGAGTTTTATTCATCATGTGCAATGAAGATGCGCTGTAACTTAGTTATTAATATAGATATGAAATTCAAATACCCCACGTTACACCACCCACTTCAAAAGTCAATTTTCCTGTCAGCTAAATGATTGAATTACTCTCCAATCAATGCTCTAGCTACAACAAAAGTGCCATATGGGGAGAGCGCTGATTGAACAACAATTCAATCTGTTAGCTCACAGAAAAATTTACTTTTGAAGTGGGCGGAGGAGCATGCAGTATTTGAATTTCATATCTATATTAAAAAGCAGGTTATACTGCATCTTCATTACAGCTAATGAATTAAACTTCATCTAAAATAGCGCTTACATTCCAGATCTGATTTTAAAAAGGGGAGAGTTTACCATCACTTTAAGTCCTTGTACTTGATATGACGACCTGCAGCTTCAGATTTATAATTGGGGGCTTATGAACTGCTCAGTTTGTTCACTTTGCTGCTGTTTTGATAACAATGTACCTTGTATAACAAATGTCATCACCATAACTATGGTACCAATATGACTCGTTTTGGGAGTGTGTACATAGATCCTGTCACAAAGATTTATTTTTCATGACACCTGATACTATTTTGGAGATAGTGGTGCCCTCTGAAAAAGGTGTTGTACACAACCCCCTAGTCTATGCTATCATACCAGACCATTAGGTCATTTATGTACTACTGATCAATGTACATTTGTATATATATTTTTTGCAATTGATTTGTTTGCATTCTTTTGGTATTAACTAAGACGTATAGATTGTCACTAACAGACATAGATCCTCATGCATCACTATGATGGCCGATTTATGTGTTTAATGCGCAGCTATCCTCTAGAGGAGGTGTTGTCCTGTTAGTAATTTTGGGAAATAGGTGCTCCTATTCATAATTTTTCCCTGTTATATTGGTATGTAGGTCTGCAATGTATATACCCGTTTCTGAGTACTCTTATGGTTCATTTTCTTTTTATGAATTTACAGATACCCTGTCTGATATGTGAATGCACGATCTGAAAAGCACTGTGGTTTATCATCTTTATGATGAAGTTATCTTTTTGATATATGTATAATAAAATGTGTGCTGAAATCCCTGTCTTATATGTAGTAACTTATTTAAGTCTCTACTTTTTATCTTCCTTAGCTTTGGTTTCTATGTAATTTTTAAGGGTCGGCACTACTCTCCTTCATACAAGGTTATCTAACCTGAGTAAAAAAAAAAAAAAAATTATACTCAGGTCGGTCTAAAGGCTGTGACACACTGCAAGCGGAGCGGTGCGCAGCGTGTAGATGCAGCTGTGCACGCTCAGTGTGTCCTGCCTTTTCATCTCTGAGCACTCTGGTGCATCAGTACGCGTAGCTAAGCACTCAGAGATGAAATAATTGAACTTCAGAAGCGATGCGACGCGGTGCGAAGCGGCTGCATCGCCTCGCACCGCATCGCTTGCAGTGTGTCACAGCCTTTAGAGTACAATTAAATTTATAAAGCCTGTCTCCTTCTTCACCTTTATATTATTGTGTATACTTTGATAAATATGCTGTGCTGTAAAGGGACAAAATATCTATACACAAATAGTGAACACACAATGTATTATAATGATGATGAGTATTTATACACAGATAATAACCTCATAGGCACATGCCTATGTATAAACTGGCTGTTATGGGCAATCCAGAACTTGGGCCTTGGTGCCACTCCATCTGCTGCGCCAATGGTAGTTCCACCCCTGCCTGCAAACATTTGTCTGAGCTCCCTTTTTTTTTCCATTCGGTCATGATTTTGTATCGGAATTACAAATTCGGATAAAATTTTGTATAATTTTTGGGCAATCATTAAAAATTTGGAAGATTTTAAGTAAATTAGTAGCTTGCTTTGTGAGATATTTAGCCCCTATGGACCGGGCACTTCAGACAAAAACTTCCCCAAAAGACCAGATCATTTTTAGCATTTTTGCCATCACTACATTTAAATATAAATAGAGCCCTTTTTATATTTACCTATCAAAACTATATATATTTTTTTTAGTAGACAACCCAAAGTATTGATCTAGGCCCATTTTTATATATTTCATGCCACCATTTTACCGCCAAATGTGATCAAATAAAAAAAATCGTTAAATGTGTCACAATTTTAGGTTTCTCACTGAAATGATTTACAAACAGCTTGTGCAATCATGGCACAAATAGTTGTAAATTCTTCTCTGGGATCCCCTTTGTTCAGAAATAGCAGACATATATGGCTTTGGCATTGCTTTTTGGTAATTAGAAGGCTGCTAAATGCCGCTGCACAGCACACTTTTATTATGCCCAGCAGTGAAGGGTTTAATTAGGTAGCTTGTAGGGTTAATTTTAGCTTTAGTGTAGAGATTAGCCTCCCACCTGACATATCCCTCCCCCTGATCCCTCCCTGACCCCTCTCAAACAGCTCTCTTCCCTCCCCCACCCCACAATTGTCACCCCCATCTTAAGTACTGGCAGAAAGTCTGCCAGCACTAAAATTAAAGGTTGCTTTATATATATATATATATATTTAATATTTATTGCAGTGTAGGATCCCCTTTTAACCCCAACCTCTCTGACCCCCCCACCAAACAGCTCTCTAACCCTCCCCCCTCACTGTCTGCCAGTACCCAGTTTGCCTCAATTTATGCATAATTAAAAAAACAAAAACAAAAACAATTAACCATTTATTCACTAGCTGCCCCCCCTCATTACCCTCCCCCCCTCCCCCTCCCAGATCCTTTTCCCACAATGGATCCCACATATGATCCCCCTTATTCTTTCCGCCTCCCTCCTTCCCCTCACTTCCCATTTTTTTTCCTATCTGTGTAGCATGGTGTAGCGGTCACAGAGTGGCCCTCTCTGCATCAGTAACTCGGCAAATCTATTTCTGCAGTGCCCCACTTGTGTTGCATGCATAAATAGTGCAATCTCGCTATTTTGAGTGAGATCGCGGCAGAGAGAAGCCTAGAACTGCAGCGACTTACAGGGTACGTCACGGGTCCTTAAGGGCATAACGACCAGCATCGTACAGGGTACAATGCTGGTCGTTAAGGGGTTAAAGGGATATTAATCATTTTCAGATTGTAATATAAAATGTTTAAGTATATGTAGTAAACAAACATTTTAATATCGTTTATTATTTATTTTGTCTCACTTTCCTGTAAATTTTTTTTGAAAATTAACACTGCTATATTCCACAATGTCATTGGTTGCACACTCTAGTGACCCATTTATAATTGTAAGAGAAGGAAGCATAGGTTACAATATGGTAGCCCATTGGTTTATAAACGCTAAACTCTATACTTGTGAGCAATGTTCCCTTTAACGTGGGCGGCAGCGCGGCCACGCAGTTATCTTGTAGGCCCCGTGCATAGAGATAGACAGGCTGCACATGACAGGCAGCGGTGATAGTCTTGGATCACTTAGCGCGCCAGACACAGTACAGGTCGCACCCACACCACACGGAAAGGCGCCGTCAGCAGGTTCACTGTGCAAAGGTCATAGGGGTTAGCTGCTCAGTAAAGACTGGTGCAGACCTTTGAAGGATGGAGCTTACTTTGCAGAGCACAGTTGAAAGTTGGAGAGCATGGCTGTTAGGTGGATCAACTTCTTCTGAGTCCAGTTGATTGGGCTTTGCACTACGGTATGCAAGAGACTGGAGAAGTGTGTTAGACTGTCTGAATGAATAGGTGAGTAGCTGCCAATAACCAGCAGTCTCAGCTCAACTCCAGGGTAGGACGGTAGAGATCTATATGTGTAATTAATCTGCAGGGGTTAGTATTAGCAAGGGGCACCAGTGCTTTAACCAACTGAAGCATATTATTTTTGCTTTACAGCTTCCTTTCAAGCACATTAAACACTGTCATGTGCATGAATTAATTATTTTAGCTGCTTTTTCTTCAGCAAATTGCACTGGAGTGCATTGTGCAAACTAAAGTGCACTGTTTTTTTGACTGTGCCTGGTACATATTACACAGTGGTTTTTTTGTTTGTTTTTTTACCACATTTGCATCTGGCTACAGCAGAAACCAGAACAACTTACTACAGACAACCCTGCAACATAATATCCTCTATAAGTAGATTTCATATCTACTTTCATAGCAGTGCTCATATGACGTGTACAACCTGACAACATTTAATTATATATACAGCATATATATATATATTTTGTAAATATTTTATTATATCTTTTCATTTTTCAATGCTGAAGAAATGACACTTTGCTACATTGTAAAATAGTGAGTGTACAGCCTGTATAACAGTGTAAATTTGCAGTCCCCTCAAAATAACAACACACAGCCATTAATGTCTAAACCGTTGGCAACAAAAGTGAGTACACCGCTAAGTGGAAATGTTTAAATTGGGCACAATTAACCATTGTCCCTCCCCAGTGTAATGTGACTTGTTAGTGTTACAAGGTCTCAGGTGTGAATGGGGAGCAGGTGTGTTAAATTTGGTGTTATCGCTCTCACACTCTCTCATACTGGTCACTGGAAATTCAACATGACACCTCATGGCAAAGAACTCTGAAGATCTGAAAAAAAGAATTGTTGCTCTACATAAAGATGGCCTAGGCTATAAGAAGATTGCCAAGACCCTGAAACTGAGCTGCAGCATGGTGGGCAAGACCATACAGCAGTTTCACAGGGCAGGTTCCACTCAGACCAAGCCTCGCCATGGTCGACCAAAGAAGTTGAGTGCACGTGCTCAGCATCATATCCAGAGGTTGTCTTTGGGAAATAGACGTATGAGTATTGCCAGCATTGCTGCAGAGGGGTGGGGGAGTCAGCTTGTCTCAGACCATACGCCGCACACTGCATCAAATTGGTTTGCATGGCTGTCATCCCAGAAGGAAGCCTCTTCTAAAGATGGCGCACAAAAAAGCCTGCAAACAGTTTGCTGAAGACAAGCAGACTAAGGACATGGATTACTGGACCCATGTCCTGTGGACCGATGAGACCAATATAAACTTATTTGGTTCAGATGGTGTCAAGTGTGTGTGGCGGCAACCAGGTGAGGAGTACAAAAACAAGTGTGTCTTGCCTACAGTCAAGCATGGTGGTGGGAGTGTCATGGTCTGGACCTGCATGAGTGCTGCCGGCACTGGGGAGCTACAGTTCATTGAGGGAACTATGAATGCCAACATGTATTGTGACATACTGAAGCAGAGCATGATCCCCTCCCTTTGGAGGCTGTGCCACAGTGCAGTATTCCAACATGATAACAACCTCAAACACACCTTCAAGACGCTAAAGAAGCTGAGGGTAAAGGTGATGGACTGGCCAGGCATGTCTCCAGACCTAAACCCTATTGAGCATCTGTGGGGCATCCTTAAATGAAAGGTGGGGGAGTACAACATCTCTAACATCCACCAGCTCTGTGATGTCATCATGGAGGAGTGGAAGAGGACTCCAGTGGCAACCTGTGAAGCTATGGTGAACTCCATGCCCAAGAGAGTTAAGGCAGTGCTGGAAAAAATATTGATTATTATTGAATATTGGACATTTCCACTTAGGAGTATACTCACTTTTGTTGCCAATGGTTTAGACATTAATGGCTATGTGTTGAGTTATTTTGAGGGGACAGCAAATTTACACTGTTATACAGGCTGTACAATCACTACTTTACATTGCAGCAAAGTGTAATTTCTTCAGTGTTGTCACATGAAAAGATATAATAAAATATTTACAAAAATGTGAGTGGTGTACTCACTTTTGTGAGATACTGTGTGCATATATATATGTATATATATATATATATATATCAAAAGAAAGAAAAAGCGGTATGCAGATGACAATATAAAAGTTCCATACTTTATTTTATCTGTTCCAGAGTAAAAATACCCATAACATCCATGGGTCACAGTGAAAACAAACACTTGCAATAAATGGCTGACATGTTTCGACCCTCAAGTCGTAATCATAGCTGTGTATAAAACACCTGCTAACCTATTTAAGGCTGCAGGTTGAATCTGATAGGATAAAAATTGAATTATGCAAACTGTGTCATAGGTGTGCCGAGGTTTTGAGCTATTAGCCATGCATATGGTTTAAGGGCATAGGACTATATGTATCATATAATTATGTATGTATAATGTGCATATTAGGGTATGTAACTATTTTGTACCTTGTCCACTTTTCAATATCCACATTTTGACCCTGATGATACTATGTTTGATATGAATGTAATACAAAGGGTATGAGTCACCCTATGACACACTTTGCATAATTAAATTTTAATCCTATCAGATTCAACTGGCAACCTTAAATAGGTTAGCAGGTGTTTTATACACAGCTATGATTACGACTTGAGGGTCAAAACATGTCAGCCGTTTATTACAAGTGTTTGTTTTCACTGTGACCCAAGGATTTAATGGATATATTTACTCTGGAACAGATAAAATAAAGTATGGAACTTTTATATCATCATCTGCATACCTCTTTTTCTTTCTTCTGATAACTACCGTCAGGCAGCAGAGACATTTTTGGCCATGAAGTCCCATTCAGCATTTGCAGTCAGCATTTGCTGCCGTTGAAGTCTTGCTTCTACAGACAAGCCGAACACGCTGATTGGAGCAGTGGAATCACCCCTCCCTGCAACGTAGGATGGCGGAACGATTGGATTTTTCCTGTGCATGGAAGGAGGATACTGTTACACAGCATCTAGCGGACCGCAGGTGACGAGGCTGCTTCAATCCGGTTTGGTTTAGCAGTGAGTGCAGGTCCTTGACCGCTACTGTTATTACAAATGTTGCAGTCACCACTGCTTATTTATACCACCAGTTCTTTAGCCTGAATCGTGCTTTCATTGTCCTGCAAGCTACACTGTATTACTACTGTCTACTTCCATTTTCTGGGGTGTTTCTGCATTGTGTTCTATTACCACAACCTGGAATTTACATTTCAGGGTCCAACTGGCCTGCATCATTGGGACTTTTATATTCATCTGTGCATATGCATACTGTGTTATTTAGCAAATTTTTACTATAATACAGCCATTTAGTGAAACTGTGAATTTTCTTTATTTGTATTACATATATATATATATATATATATATATATATATATATATATATATATATATATATACAGGGAGTGCAGAATTATTAGGCAAGTTGTATTTTTGAGGATTAATTTTATTATTGAACAACAACCATGTTCTCAATGAACCCAAAAAACTCATTAATATCAAAGCTGAATAGTTTTGGAAATGGTTTTTAGTTTGTTTTTAGTTATAGCTATTTTAGGGGGATATCTGTGTGTGCAGGTGACTATTACTGTGCATAATTATTAGGCAACTTAACAAAAAACAAATATATACACATTTCAATTATTTATTTTTACCAGTGAAACCAATATAACATCTCAACATTCACAAATATACATTTCTGACATTCAAAAACAAAACAAAAACAAATCAGTGACCAATATAGCCACCTTTCTTTGCAAGGACACTCAAAAGCCTGCCATCCATGGATTCTGTCAGTGTTTTGATCTATTCACCATCAACATTGCTTGCAGCAGCAACCACAGCCTCCCAGACACTGTTCAGAGAGGTGTACTGTTTTCCCTCCTTGTAAATCTCACATTTGATGATGGACCACAGGTTCTCAATGGGGTTCAGATCAGGTGAACAAGGAGGCCATGTCATTAGATTTTCTTCTTTTATACCATTTCTTGCCAGCCACGCTGTGGAGTACTTGGACACGTGTGATGGAGCATTGTCCTGCATGAAAATCATGTTTTTCTTGAAGGATGCAGACTTCTTCCTGTACCACTGCTTGAAGAAGGTGTCTTCCAGAAACTGGCAGTAGGACTGGGAGTTGAGCTTGACTCCATCCTCAACCCGAAAAGGCCCCACAAGCTCATCTTTGATGATACCAGCCCAAACCAGTACTCCACCTCCACCTTGCTGGCGTCTGAGTCGGACTGGAGCTCTCTGCCCTTTACCAATCCAGCCACGGGCCCATCCATCTGGCCCATCAAGACTCACTCTCATTTCATCAGTCCATAAAACCTTAGAAAAATCAGTCTTGAGATATTTCTTGGCCCAGTCTTGACGTTTCAGCTTGTGTGTCTTGTTCAGTGGTGGTCGTCTTTCAGCCTTTCTTACCTTGGCCATGTCTCTGAGTATTGCACACCTTGTGCTTTTGGGCACTCCAGTGATGTTGCAGCTCTGAAATATGGCCAAACTGGTGGCAAGTGGCATCTTGGCAGCTGCACGCTTGACTTTTCTCAGTTCACGGGCAGTTATTTTGCGCCTTGGTTTTTCCACACGCTTCTTGCGACCCTGTTGACTATTTTGAATGAAACGCTTGATTGTTCGATGATCACGCTTCAGAAGCTTTGCAATTTTAAGAGTGCTGCATTCCTCTGCAAGATATCTCACTATTTTTGACTTTTCTGAGCCTGTCAAGTCCTTCTTTTGACCCATTTTGCCTTAGGAAAGGAAGTTGATGTGGTCAAAATACTCATTTGCCTAATAATTCTGCACTCCCTGTATATATATATATATATATATATATATATATATATATATATATATATATATATATACACACACACATACACTCTGTATTAATGTATTTATATATATGTGTATCTCTCTCTTTCTTTCTCTCTCTCTCTCTCTCTCTACATATATATATATATATATATATATATATATATATATATATATATATATATGCACATATATACACAGTGTATATATATACAGTATATACATGTTTGTGTGCATACAGACTGAAATTTAAGTGTATCTGCCCAGTATTCTTAGAGAATCACAGACCTGAATATCTCAGCTGTTACACTGCTCTCTGCAAACAGACTGAAATTTAAGTGTATCTGCCCAATATTCTTAGAGAATCACAGACCTGAATATCTCAGCTGTTACACTGCTCTCTGCAAACAGACTGAAATTTAAGTGTATCTGCCCAGTATTCTTAGAGAATCACAGACCTGAATATCTCAGCTGTTACACTGCTCTCTGCAAACAGACTGAAATTTAAGTGTATCTGCCCAGTATTCTTAGAGAATCACAGACCTGAATATCTCAGCTGTTACACTGCTCTCTGCAAACAGACTGACATTTAAGTGTATCTGCCCAGTATTCTTAGAGAATCACAGACCTGAATATCTCAGCTGTTACACTGCTCTCTGCAAACAGACTGAAATTTAAGTGTATCTGCCCAGTATTCTTAGAGAATCACAGACCTGAATATCTCAGCTGTTACACTGCTCTCTGCAAACAGACTGAAATTTAAGTGTATCTGCCCATTATTCTTAGAGAATCACAGACCTGAATATCTCAGCTGTTACACTGCTCTCTGCAAACAGACTGAAATTTAAGTGTATCTGCCCAGTATTCTTAGAGAATCACAGACCTGAATATCTCAGCTGTTACACTGCTCTCTGCAAACAGACTGAAATTTAAGTGTATCTGCCCAGTATTCTTAGAGAATCACAGACCTGAATATCTCAACTGTTACACTGCTCTCTGCAAACAGACTGAAATTTAAGTGTATCTGCCCAGTATTCTTAGAGAATCACAGACCTGAATATCTCAGCTGTTACACTGCTCTCTGCAAACAGACTGAAATTTAAGTGTATCTGCCCAGTATTCTTAGAGAATCACAGACCTGAATATCTCAGCTGTTACACTGCTCTCTGCAAACAGACTGAAATGTAAGTGTATCTGCCCAGTATTCTTAGAGAATCACAGACCTGAATATCTTAGCTGTTACACTGCTCTCTGCAAACAGACTGAAATTTAAGTGTATCTGCCCAGTATTCTTAGAGAATCACAGACCTGAATATCTCGGCTATTACACTGCTCTCTGCAAACAGACTGAAATTTAAGTGTATTTGCCCAGTATTCTTAGAGAATCACAGACCTGAATATCTCAGCTGTTACACTGCTCTCTGCAAACAGACTGAAATTTAAGTGTATCTGCCCAGTATTCTTAGAGAATCACAGACCTGAATATCTCAGCTGTTACACTGCTCTCTGCAAACAGACTGAAATTTAAGTGTATCTGCCCAGTATTCTTAGAGAATCACAGACCTGAATATCTCAGCTGTTGCACTGCTCTCTGCAAACAGACTGAAATTTAAGTGTATATGCCCAGTATTCTTAGAGAATCACAGACCTGAATATCTCAGCTGTTACACTGCTCTCTGCAAACAGACTGAAATTTAAGTGTATCTGCCCAGTATTCTTAGAGAATCACAGACCTGGATATCTCAGCTGTTACACTGCTCTCTGCAAACAGACTGAAATTTAAGTGTATCTGCCCAGTATTCTTAGAGAATCACAGACCTGAATATCTCAGCTGTTACACTGCTCTGTGCAAACAGATTGAAATTTAAGTGTATCTGCCCAGTATTCTTAGAGAATCACAGACCTGAATATCTCAGCTGTTACACTGCTCTCTGCAAACAGGTATCTTTGTTTATAAATGATCTGCCTAATGTCTGCAAATCCTCAACTGTACACATGTATGCAGATGACACAGTAATCTATGCAAACAATTCCGATCTACCGCAGCTTGAAGCAGTACTCCAAGACCAGTTCACAGAGGTAGAAAAGTGGATCTCAAAAAACAAACTCTTCCTAAACACTGACAAAACTGTCACAATGATCTTTGGAACAGGACCTAAACTACACAAACTACAAAATTCCCATCTATGCATCAAAACAAAATCAAATTGCACACTGACCACAGTCCACTCTTTTAAATACTTGGGTATGTTGTTAGACCCCAATCTATCTTTTGGCCTCCATATAGAAAAACTGCCATCTAAACTGTATCCAAAAATAGGTGCCCTGTACAGAAACAAATCCTGCCTCAGCCCTACTGTAAAGGAAAAGATTGTACAGCAAATGCTGATGCCAATCGTGGATTATGGTGATGTAGTATATGCACCAGCACCGCAAACTCTCCTTAATAAACTTAATACATTGTATAACTCGTTCTGCCGCTTTGTGCTACAATGTAACTACAGGACCCACCATTGTGACATGCTAAAAGAACTAAACTGGCTGTCGCTGGAATCCAGACGCACCCTCCATCTTTCCTGCCTAGTGTTTAAAAGCTTTTCTGGGAAGCTCCCACCCTACCTGAGCAGTATGCTCTCTCTGGTTATTCCCACCTCCTATAACCTCCGATCCAGTACCAGCACATTATTTAGCGTGCCTCAATACAAAAAGAGCACCACAATTATGGAATGACCTCCCGCACACTTTCAAACCTTCCCCAAGTCTAATATCCTTTAAGAGATCCCTCTCTACATATCTCAAAACAGAATGCACCTGTCATGGTTGATTATATATTTCCTACCTGTTCTATGTTAAATTTTTGTGCATATATCATGTATTATTATTGTTTTGTATTTTATTGTACCCATTGTATCAATGCAATGTTTTGTGTACCCAGGACATACTTGAAAACTATAGAAATCTCAATGTATCTTTCCTGGTAAAATATTTTATAAATAAATAAAATAAATTTTATATATGTATATATATATATATATATATATATATATATATATATATATATATATATATATATATATACAGGTAGTGCAGAATTATTAGGCAAGTTGTATTTTTGAGGATTCATTTTATTATTGAACAACAACCATGTTCTCAATGAACCCAAAAAACTCATTAATATCAAAGCTGAATAGTTTTGGAAGTAGTTTTTAGTTTGTTTTTAGTTATAGCTATTTTAGGGGGATATCTGTGTGTGCAGGTGACTATTACTGTGCATAATTATTAAGCAACTTAACAAAAAACAAATATATACCCATTTCAATTATTTATTTTTACCAGTGAAACCAATATAACATCTCAACATTCACAAATATACATTTCTGACATTCAAAAACAAAACAAAAACAAATCAGTGACCAATATAGCCACCTTTCTTTGCAAGGACACTCAAAAGCCTGCCATCCATGGATTCTGTCAGTGTTTTGATCTGTTCACCATCAACATTGCGTGCAGCAGCAACCACAGCCTCCCAGACACTGTTCAGAGAGGTGTGCTGTTTTCCCTCCTTGTAAATCTCACATTTGATGATGGACCACAGGTTCTCAATGGGGTTCAGATCAGGTGAACAAGGAGGCCATGTCATTAGATTTTCTTCTTTTATACCCTTTCTTGCCAGCCACGCTGTGGAGTACTTGGACGCGTGTGATGGAGCATTGTCCTGCATGAAAAACATGTTTTTCTTGAAGGATGCAGACTTCTTCCTGTACCATTGCTTGAAGAAGGTGTCTTCCAGAAACTGGCAGTAGGATTGGGAGTTGAGCTTGACTCCATCCTCAACCCGAAAAGGTCCCACAAGCTCATCTTTGATGATACCAGCCCAAACCAGTACTCCACCTCCACCTTGCTGGCGTCTGAGTCGAACTGGAGCTTTCTGCCCTTTACCAATCCAGCCACGGGCCCATCCATCTGGCCCATCAAGACTCACTCTCATTTCATCAGTCCATAAAACCTTAGAAAAATCAGTCTTGAGATATTTCTTGGCCCAGTCTTGACGTTTCAGCTTGTGTGTCTTGTTCAGTGGTGGTCGTCTTTCAGCCTTTCTTACCTTGGCCATGTCTCTGAGTATTGCACACCTTGTGCTTTTGGGCACTCCAGTGATGAAAATATGGCCAAACTGGTGGCAAGTGGCATCTTGGCAGCTGCACGCTTGACTTTTCTCAGTTCATGGGCAGTTATTTTGCGCCTTGGTTTTTCCACACACTTCTTGCGACCCTGTTGACTATTTTGAATGAAACGCTTGATTGTTCGATGATCACGCTTCAGAAGCTTTGCAATTTTAAGAGTGCTGCATCCCTCTGCAAGATATCTCACTATTTTTGACTTTTCTGAGCCTGTCAAGTCCTTCTTTTGACCCATTTTGCCAAAGGAAAGGAAGTTGCCTAATAATTATGCACACCTGATATAGGGTGTTGATGTCATTAGACCACACCCCTTCTCATTACAGAGATTCACATCACCTAATATGCTTAATTGGTAGCAGGCTTTCGAGCCTATACAGCTTGTAGTAAGACAACATGCATAAAGAGGATGATGTGGTCAAAATACTCATTTGCCTAATAATTCTGCACACAGTGTATGTATATGTGTAAATGTATGTATGTATGTATGTATCAGAGGAAGGGACTGTTGCTGTCCCGAAACGTCACAATCTACATTAAAGTTTTGATCACATTTTGATGAAAATCCAGTGAGTGCTTCTCTTTGCTTCTTTATCATTCACCGTACAGCACCCTGGTAGTCGTGGGATTTTGGTGAGAGTGCACATACACCAATCTTTGCCTATATATATATATATATATATATATATATATATATATATATATATATATATATATATATACATATATACATATTAGTGCCACACACAAGCAGTATCGAGCCTGCACAGATAAAAAAATCATTGCCCACAAGGAAAAAAAATTAGAGGGAACATTGCTTGTGAGGAAAGATATTTTAACCAAGCAGTAATTTACTAAATCCCCTTCATTTTCTGCTCTGATAAGAAGGTGTTGGAACACAATATCATTGAACAATTTGACAATAAGGAAGATAAGGAAAGCAGGGTTAAGATTGCTGGTTTAATTGGAAATTTTGTTTATGAAATAATTCCCTAAAATTAAACAACAGCATGTTTTGTGCTCTTATAAAAATACCATGTATAGTTTAGAAGAATGACTCTAAATTAATCCAATTTACCCACCCTCTGCATCATGTAACAGCCATCAGCCAATCACAATATATATATATATATATATATATATATATATATATATATATATATATATATATATATAATATATATTTATATACAGGGCCGCCACTAGAAATTTTGGGGCCCCTGACTTAACCATTGATCAGCCCCCCCCCCTCCTTTGACATGTGCAATTTTTGACCAAGTGAATAAAATGTATATGCACTTTATTCTTAAGTGTCTATTTAATCTTTATAAATGTTGTAAAGGTAGTAACATACAAACACACAGACACACTCTTACACTGAAACACACACACACTCACACATAAGGATTCACATATAGACTCTCTAGCAGACACGCAAAGAAACACACTCAGGCACAGACACCCAAACAGACACTCAGCATTTGTTTACATTGACCTGACAAGTAATGAGGTAAACTACAGTTTTGTAAAAAAAAAAAAAAGGAGATTTAGAAAACAAAATATGGAGTACTGATTATCTTTTTTGTAAAGGAAGATGCCAACTAAATGATGACAACAGCATGCAGTGGCTGAAAGGAAGGGCCCTGAACTGTCTAAACAATAATTTAAAGGTTAAATGGTAGATTGGTTAATTCCGGAAAGGTCTCATTAGTCTCAAAGTCTGTAGAAAGATGTGAATAATCAGTAGTAAGGTCAAAATGTCCTAAAAAGGAACAGACAAAGGACACACACACACTCAAACACACAAAGACATACACACACACACACACACACAGACACCCACAGAAAACACACAAAGACATACACACACACACAGAGACAACCACAGAAAACACACAAAGACATACACACACAGAGAGACAACCACATAAAACACATAAAGACATACATACACACACCCTCACAGAGACACCCACAGAAAACACCCACCCTCACAGAGATATCTACAGAAAACACAGACATACACACCCACCCTCACAGAGGCATCCAGAGAAAATACACAAAGACAAACATACACACACCCTCACAGAGACACCCATAGAAAAAAACTCAAAGACATATGCATGCACACACCCTCACTGACATCCACAGAAAATGCACAAAGACATACACACCCACCCTCACAGAGAGACCCACAGAAAAAAATACATACACACTCATAGAGACACAAACCAAAGCACAAAGACATAAACACAGACACCCACAGAAACACTGACAGGAGGAAACATTTATGCACATTGCATCCCCTAAATCAACGTTGTGTGACATTAAGAGATCACTTTTTAAATAATCATATTTGTAAATGTGCAAACAAAAATAATTCTGTGAATTCAAAATTGTACATTAATGATCTGGGTAGATGGCTAGATGAAGAAAAGTACTTTTAAAAGGTTTCCCCATTTTCCCCAACCAAGAGCACCACTTCAAATATAGTGTACAAATGTTCCCATCTGTCAGCTGTACTTATGGATTTTGAAAATGCTGTACTCTATATGGACTTGGTGGAACCATAAGCTGTGGTACGCACACACTGTACAAACAAAGTGCCAAGTCTGTCTCACACTGTGCATAGTGGTTTAGTGCACACTCAGAAATCCTCTCAAATGCTAATACTTTACACCCCTGTCACCCCCTGATGGCGGCCCTGTTTATATATATATATATATATATATATATATATATATATATATATATATATATATATATATATATGTTTACACTATTGAAATCTGTAATGGTTGCTTAATTAGAACCATAGTATTGCTTGTTTTGGTAACAGTCATATATTACTCCTGAAAAAAAAAAAATAGTTGGGCATTAGCAAAGAATAATAAGTAATGGCAACAATTTTGATTAATTTAAGATACAGAACAAATTACACACACTTTAAAAAAATAGAATTTATACTTGAAAATACATCATTTAAGCATATAATAAAGCTTTTCCTGTTACATATAAAGAATCTGCTATACAATGGTAAAAAGTTGAATGGCAAGAAAGGTAAAGTGATCAGCTACAGTTGCAAGAAAAAGTTTGTGAACCATTTTAATTGCCTGAATTTTGGAATTGAGTACACAAACAGTTGTACTTCAATTTTTTATTGAAGACACTGAGTAATCATTCACAGTGCAGACTGAAAAAAATGAAGTTATCCTCTGTGTTAATAAATTCTCCCAAAGCTATTTGGAGTCAGGTATTTAATTAAGGAGATGAGATTACAAGTGTGGGTTCACAGGTGCTCGGCCCTTTAAATTAAGGGCTATTGACAAATTTGTTTTTCTCAAGAAAGATTAGTTAGTGTGTTACAGAGTTGTGCAAAGCTGGAAAAGGTTACAAAATCATTGCTGAAGATCTGAGTGTTCATTAATCCATGGTAACACAAATTGTCTACAAATGGAGAAAATCCAAGACTGTTTCTATTCTCCCTAGGGACGTCCTGTAAAAATTACTCCAACATCACAATAGGCATGCTTTCTCGAGCAAAATACACCAAGAAAACTCTACAAACTGCAAAAGTCTTAGTTTATGCCTGTGTCAACAAACAGAAAAACACTGAATATGAAGGGTGTTCATGGAAGGACACCACAAAGGAAACCACTACTGTCTAAAAAACATTGAAGCACGTCTCCAGTTTGCCCAAGACCACCAGGATGTTCCACAACACTTCTGGGAATATGAGCTGTAGACAGATTGGACAAATGTTGAACTTGGCAAAAATTCACAACTCTATGGTGAAAGAAAAAGGGCACTGCACGCAAACACCAAAACCTTATCTCAACTGTGAAGCATGGTGGAGGGAACTTCATGAATTGGGACTACTTTGCTGTCTCAGGGACTGCATACCTTGCAATAATTGAGGCAACAAAGAATTCAAAAGTGAATCAAGACATTTTACAGAAGAATATCAGGGCAGCAGTCCATGACCTCAATCTTAAGAGAGGTTGGGTGATGCAACAATACAATCTCCCTAAGCACAGAAGTAAAAAAAATAATGTTTTTTGGAATGGCCAAGTCAGAGTCCTGAAAAAAGAATAATGACTGCATTTGCTAGTTGCTTGTGAAAAATTGAAACTTTATTTCCTTTATCATTAAAAGCACACCCAGGTAGACATGGAGTGGTATAGTCTGATGTGTTTCATGCCCCCAAGTAGCACTTTAGCATGGACTGTAAGTAACATCTCCTTTACTTCCTTTTCTAGAACAAACCATTAAACATTAACCCTTCACATTCTAAAATCAACATTCCATAAAAACAAATTCCATGATGTAACAAGTTATGTAATAGAAAAAGATGAATGCAGAAAGAACATCAACACACACCCTTTCTGGAAAATAAATAAATACATTATATATATCACACACATCAAAATAAAGTCCTGACCTTAAAGGGACAGTGTACACCAATTTTCATATTGCTGCACGTAATAGACACTACTATAAAGAAGAATATGCACAGATGCTGATCTAAAAATCCAGTATAAAACCTTTTAAAAACTTACTTAGAAGCTCCCAGTTTAGCACCATTGATGAGTTTGTCTGGGGTATACACTGAAAGTTGCTGAGAAAGCAAAAGGAGCAGACACTCCCCCCTCCCCTGCATATGAAAAGACAGGTAACATAAACAGGAGGCTGCAGGAGTCTGTATACGCATGTATACATCTGACACTGTGGGGCTTGGTTAGGAGTATGAAAATCAGCACAATTTTATTAAAAAAATAAGAAAAACTATACATTGTTACAAAAACACTACCAGGTGGGCTATATAAATGGATAATCTACAAAACATTTATTCATAGAAAAATCTAGTGCACAATATCCCTTTAACCCAATTGAGATGCTGTGGTATGACATTAAAGGGAAGTATACACCAATTTAATTTAACTGTATGGGATATACACTACTATAAAGAAAAATATGCACAGATACTGATATAAAAATCCTGTATAAAATCTTTTAAAAACTTACTTAGCAGCTCCCAATTTAACATTGTTAGTGAAATAAGCCTGAGACACCCACTGAAAGGGGCTGAGAGCAGAACCCCCCTCCCCTGCATATGAAAAGACCCATTATACAAACAGAAGCAATCTGAAGTCTGTATACATCAGTATACATCTAAAACTTTGGGGCCGGCTTAGGAGTATGAAAATCAGCACAATGTTATTTAAATATAAGCAAAACTATACACTTTTACAAAAACACACCCAGATGGGCTATATAAATGGATCATCTACAAAACATTTATGGAAAGACAAATCTAGTGTATAATGTCCCTTTAAGTTTACTTACATTTTTCCAGCTTGCACTGTGAATGATTACTCAACGTCTTCAATACAGATTTTAAAGGAAAACAGTTTTTTGTGTTATTAGTTTAGTCAGATTTTGTTTGTCTATAATTGTGACTGAAATGGAGATCAGACCACATTTTATAAGTAATTAATGTGGAAATCAAGATAATTCCAAAGGGTTCACAAGCTTTTTCTTGCAACTGTATATTGGTAAATACAATTTTTTAATATTAAATACAGCTGATATTGATCTGATAGGTAATTTATTCTTGAAGGCTGCAACTAGACATACATGTTACATGGATGACATTTATTCAGATGTGGCACTTTAAAGGGTAAGAATTGTCAAAACTGTTGTTATATGTAATAGACTACAGAGAACTTTTTATATTACATGATTTAACTTTATAAGTCTGCCGATTTTTTTGTTCTTGTCCCAGGATTTAATGAGATAAAACCATGTGGCAGATAAGAAGACAAAATTTGGCAGGTGCTAATTTGGTTTTATACGTTAGAGGAGAAGATGGCACTAGCACTACATTAAAAGCTAATTTGGTTTTGTCAGTACATTTATCCCTAACAAGATAGTACAAATGTTTAATGGCATTTGTACCCTAAATAAATGAGTAAAAACACACATCTAATAATATGCAAAAACAGCTGTATTTGTCAGGCTTGTATACATTGTTTCCACTGAAGAATTTTACACCTAAATGTAAAATGAATGCATTTTGCTGCCTTTTAATAGAATTTTTGATTTGTAATATTAACCCTTTGTGCCTTTTTGATGTAGGTACTACATCACACAGTACTTTGCCCAGCGTAATGTGTTGACATAGTACCTAAGTCCAGCACAGAGGCACAGGTTGAAATCCTGCTGTCAGCTTTGACAGTGGGAGCCACAACCAAGGGGCAGAAGGCATCTGCCTTCATATGCTAAGGGAGTGATGATCGTGCTGCCTTACCATATGAAGCCAAATTGCTTATCATTACAGATAGTGACATCTTGCGATGTTGCCATTAGGAGGGGTGGGAGGGAAGGAAAGAGGTGGGTGGTCATTGCAGGAGGGTTCCCTACACTACCGCATACAGGGGAGAAGGATGGATGGGCCCCTACACTATAGAAAAACTGCCGGCTAGGAGTGAGGAAGATGAGAGGTGGATCCCTACACAACATAATATTTTTTAAAAAGGTGATCGCTTGGAGGGGGGATGGTGAGGGGAGATTTCTTTCATGTAATTGGCAAGAGTCCATGAGCTAGTGACATATGGGATATACAATTCTACCAGGAGGGGCAAAGTTTCCCAAACCTCAAAATGCCTATAAATACACCCCTCAACACACCCACAATTCAGTTTTACAAACTTTGCCTCCTATGGAGGTGGTGAAGTAAAGTTTGTGCTAAGATTTCTACGTTGATATGCGCTTCTCAGCATTTTGAAGCCCGATTCCTCTCCGCGTACAGCGAATGTCAGAGGGATGTGAAGGGAGTATCACCTATTGAATGCAATTGTTTTCCTCATGGTAGATCTATTTAATAGGTTCTCTGTTATCGGTCGTAGAGATTCATCTCCTACCTCCGGTTTCAGATCGACGATATAACTGATTCAGTACTGGTTTGGCTATCTGCTATATGTGGATGGGTGTCTTTCGGTAAGTATGTTTTTTTATTACTTAAGACACCCCAGCTATGGTTTGGCACTTTATGCATTTATATAAAGTTCTAAATATATGTATTGTACTTATATTTGCCATGAGTCAGGTTCATGTATTTCCTTGTGCAGACTGTCAGTTTCATATTTAGGGAAAATAAACATATTAAGAAATATTTTTCTTACCTGGGGCTTAGTCTTTTTTTCAAATTGACTACTTTTTTTCTTGCAAATTACGGGCAGTACTAGGCCCGTGGGTGTGCCAAATGCTAAACTTTATTGCGTCATTTTTGGCGCGATAAGTTTTTGGCGCAAAAAGTACGTCCGTTGACGCAAGTTCGTCATTTCCGGCATCGTAGTTGATGCCGAAGCCTTACACATGGTTGCATCGTTAGTGACGCAAGTGTGTCATTTCCAGATATTGTTGGTGCCAAAAAATTTTCAGTTACGTTGTGCGTCATACTTGGCGCCAAATTTTTCATTAATTTAATACCCCATTGCTGCCTCTTGCCTTTTTCTATGTCAGAGGGCTATGCTATTTGCATTTTTTTCCCATTCCTGAAACTGTCATATAAGGAAATTGATAATTTTGCTTTATATGTTGTTTTTTCTTTTACATTTTTCAAGATGTCTCAATCTGATCCTGCCTCAGAAGTATCTGTTGGAACTTTGCTGCCTGACATCGGTTCTACCAAAGCTAAGTGCATTTGTTGTAAGATTGTGGAAATTATATCTCCGAATGTCATTTGTAACAGTTGTCATAATAAACTTTTACATGCAGATAATGTGTCCATCAGTAATAGTACATTGCCAGTTGCAGTTCCGTCAACTTCTAATGTACATGCTATACCTATGAATTTAAAAGAATTTGTTACTGATTCTATTCAGAAGGCTTTGTCTGCATTTACGCCTTCTAATAAACGTAAAAGGTCTTTTAAAACTTCTCATTCAGTTGATGAAATTTCGAATGACCGACAACATAATGATTTATCCTCCTCTGATGAGGATCTATCTGATACGGAAGATCCTTCCTCAGATATTGACACTGACAAATCTACTTATTTATTTAAAATGGAGTATATTCGTTCTTTATTAAAAGAAGTGTTAATTACTTTGGATATTGAGGAAACCAATCCTCTTGATATTAAGTCTAGTAAACGTTTAAATGCTGTTTTTAAACCTCCTGTGGTTACTCCAGAGGTTTTTCCTATTCCTGATGCTATTTCTGATATGATTTCTAAGGAATGGAATAAGCCAGGTACTTCATTTATTCCTTCTTCAAGGTTTAAAAAATTGTATCCTTTACCAGCAATTTCTATAGAGTTTTGGGAAAATGTCCCCAAAGTTGATGGGGCTATTTCTACTCTTGCTAAACATACCACTATTCCTATGGAAGATAGCACTTCCTTTAAGGATCCTTTAGATAGGAAGCTTGAATCTTATCTAAGCAAACCCTATTTATATTCAGGTCATCTTCTCAGACCTGCAGTTTCTTTGGCTGATGTTGCGGCTGCATCAACTTTTTGGTTGGAAAATTTAGAGCAACAATAATTGGATTCTGACATATCTAGCATTATTCGCTTACTGCAATATGCTAATCATTTTATTTCTGATGCCATTTTGATATTATCAAAATTGATGTTAGATCCATGTCTTTAGCTATTTTAGCTAGAAGAGCTTTGTGGCTTAAATCTTGGAATGCTGATATGACATCTAAGTCTAGATTACTATCTCTCTCTCTTTCCAAGGTAATAATTTATTTGGTTCTCAGTTGGATTCTATTTTTTCAACTGTTACTGGAGGAAAGGGAGTTTTTCTGCCTCAGGATAAAAAACCTAAAGGTAAATCTAAGGCTTCTTTACGTTTTCGTTCCTTTCGTCAAAATAAGGAACACAAATCTAATCCTTCCCCCAAGGAATCTGTTTCCAATTGGAAGCCTTTCTCAAATTGGAATAAATCCAAGCCATTTAAGAAACCAAAGTCAGCCCCTAAGTCTGCATGAAGGTGCGGCCCTCATTCCAGCTCAGCTGGTAGGGGGCAGATTAAGGTTTTCAAGGGTATTTGGATAAATTCTGTCCAAAATCAATGGATTCAGAGCATTGTCTCTCAAGGGTATCGAATAGGATTCAGAGTAAAACCTCCTGTGAGAAGATTTTTTCTCTCATGCATCCCGAAAATCTAGTAAAAGCTCAGGCTTTCCTGAAGTATGTTTCAGACATGGAGTTTTCAGGGGTAATCATGCGGGTTCCTTTTCAGGAACAAGGTTTTGGGGTTTTATTCAAATCTATTCATTGTCCCAAAGAAGGAAAATTCATTCAGACCAGTTCTGGATCTGAAAATTTTGAATCGTTATGAAAGAGTACCAACTTTCAAAATGGTGACTATAAGGACTATTCTGCCATTTATTCATCAAGGACATTATATGTCCACAATAGACTTGCAGGATGCATACCTTCATATTCTGATTTATCCAGAACATTATCAGTTCCTTAGATTCTCTTTTCTAGACAAGCATTACCAATTTGTTGCTCTTCCATTTGGCCTAGCAACAGCAACAGCTCCAAGAATCTTTCCAAAGGTTCTAGGTGCCCTACTCTCTGTAATCAGAGAACAGGGTATTGCGGTGTTTCCTTATTTGGACGATATCTTGGTACTAGCTCAGTCTTTACGTTCTGCAGAATCTCACACAAATCAACTAGTGTTGTTTCTTAAAAAACATGGTTGGAGGATCAATTTACCAAAAAGTTTCTTGATTCCTCAGACAAGGGTCACCTTTTTAGGTTTCCAGATAGATTCAGTGTCCATGACTCTGTCTCTAACAGACAAGAGACGTTTGAAATTGGTTGCAACCTTCAGTCTCAGTCATTCTCTTCAGTGGCTATGTGCATGGAAGTTTTAGGCCTCATGACTGCAGCATCGGACACAATTCCTTTTGCTCGTTTTCACATGAGACCTCTCCAGCTTTGTATGCTGATTCAATGGTGCAGGAATTATACAAAGATATCACAATTAATATCCTTAAATCCCAATGTTCGACGCTCTCTGATGTGGTGGTTAAATCACCAGCGTTTAGTTCAAGGGGCTTCTTTTGTTCGGCCAACCTGGACTGTGATAACTACAGATGCAAGTCTTTCAGGTTGGGGAGCTGTTTGGGGATCTCTGACAGCACAAGGGGTTTGGAAATCTCAAGAGCCGAGATTACCAATCAATATTTTAGAACTCCGTGCAATTTTCACTGCTCTTCAGTTTTGGCCTCTGTTAAGGAGAGAACCATTCATTTGCTTTCAGACAGACAATATCACAACTGTGGCATATGTCAATCATCAAGGTGGGACTCACAGTCGCCAAGCCATGAAAGAAGTATCTCGGATACTTGCTTGGGCGGAATCCAGCTCCTGTCTAATCTCTGCCGTGCATATCCCAGGTGTAGACAATTGGGAGGCAGATTATCTCAGCCGTCAGACTTTACATCCGGGGGAGTGGCCTCTCCATCCAGATGTGTTTTCTCAGATTGTTCAGATGTGGGGTCATCCAGAGGTAGATCTGATGGCCTCTCATCTAAACAAGAAATTCCCAGATACCTGTCCAGGCCCAGGGATGTTCAGGCGGAAGCAGTGAATGCGATGACACTTCCATGGTGTTATCAACCTGCTTACATTTTTCCGCCTCTAGTTCTTCTTCCAAGAGTGATCTCCAAAATCATCATGGAACAATCGTTTGTGTTGCTGGTGGCTCCAGCATGGCCCCACAGGTTTTTGGTATCTTGTTCGGATGTCCAGTTGCCAACCTTGGCCACTTCCGTTAAGGCCGGACCTTCTGTCTCAAGGTCCATTTTTCCATCAGGATCTGAAATCATTAAATTTGAAGGTATAGAAATTGAACGCTTAGTGCTAAGTCATAGAGGTTTCTCTGACTCAGTGATTAATACTATGTTACAAGCTCGTAAATCTGTCTCGAGGAAGATTTATAATCGAGTTTAGAAGACTTACATTTCATGGTGTTCTCATAAATTCTCTTGGCATTCTTTTAGAATTCCTAGAATTTTACAGTTTCTTCAGAATGGTTTGGATAAAGGTTTGTCTGCAAATTCCTTGAAGGGACAAATCTCTGCTCTTTCTGTTTTATTTCACAGAAAGATTGCTAAACTTCCTGATATTCACTGTTTTGTACAGGCTTTAGTTCGTATTAAGCCCGTCATTAAATCAATTTCTCCTCCTTGGAGTCTTAATTTGGTTTTGAAGGCGTTACAGGCCCCTCCGTTTGAGCCTATGCATTCTTTGGACATTAAACTACTTTCTTGGAAAGTGTTGTTCCTTTTGGCTATCTCTTCTGCTAGAAGAGTTTCTGAGCTATCTGCTCTTTCTTGTGAATCTCCTTTTCTGATTTTTCATCAGGATAAGGCGGTTATGCGGACTTCATTTAAATTTTCACCTAAGGTTTTGAATTCTAACAACATTAGTAGAGAAATTGTTGTTCCTTCCTTGTGTCCTAATCCTAAGAATTCTTTGGAAAGATCCTTACATTCTTTGGATGTGATAAGAGCTTTGAAATATTATGTTGAAGCTACCAAAGATTTCAGGAAGACTATATTTTCTGGTCCTAGGAAAGGTCAGAAGGCTTCTGCTATTTCCTTGGCTTCTTGGTTAAAGCTTTTGATTAATCAAGCTTATTTGGAGTCGGGTAAGACTCCGCCTCAGAGAATTACAGCTCATTCTACTAGATCAGTCTTCGTGGGCTTTTAAGAATGAGGCTTCAGTTGATCAGATTTACAAAGCGTCAACTTGGTCCTCTTTGCCTACATTTACTAAATTCTACCGTTTTGATGTATTTGCTTCTTCAGAAGAAGTTTTTGGTAGAAAAGTTCTTCAGGCAGCTGTTTCAGTTTGATTCTTCTGCTGATATTTTAAGTTTTTCTTGTCATTAAAAGAATAAACTTATAATTTGGGTTGTGGATTATTTTTTCAGCAGAAAATGGCTGTTTTTTATTTTATCCCTCCCTCTCTAGTGGAGTTCCACATCTTGGGTATTGATATCCCATACGTCACTAGCTCATGGACTCTTGCCAATTACATGAAAGAAAACATAATTTATATAAGAATTTACTTGATAAATTCATTTATTTCATATTGGCAAGACTCCATGAGGCCCACTCTTTTTATGGTGGTTATGATTTTTTGTATAAAGCACAATTATTTCCAAATTCCTTTGTTGATGCTTTTTACTCCTTTCTTTATCACCCCACTACTTGGCTATTCGTTAAACTGAATTGTGGGTGTGGTGAGGGGTGTATTTATATCCATTTTGAGGTTTGGGAAACTTTGCCCCTCTTGGTAGGATTGTATATCCCATACGTCACTAGCTCATGGACTCTTGCCAATATGAAAGAAATGAATTTATCAGGTAAATTCTTACATAAATTATGTTTTCTACACTAGAGAAAAAAAATGAAATAAATAAATAATAAAAAAAATCCTACCCTGAATATCAGCACACTGGCAGTAACAAATATGGCGGGGAACACTGAAAGGGTGGATTGTTAGAGAGCTGTTTGGGAGGTGGGAGGGTGCAAAAATAGTAAAAAAAAGATATTTTTTTAAAAAAAGCTATAAATTATATACTGGCAGTCTGGCTACCATTACCTAAGATGTAAGTGACAAGTGTGGGATGGGTGGATAACTGTTTGGGAGGGATAAGGTAGGGCTCAGGGAGGTGTTGGGTATAGGAGGGTAATTACTATAACACAGCAAATATTACCCTTAAAAAAGGGCATGTTATTATATAAACATAAAACTTTCTATAAAGAGCTACCGCCTTTTCTGATATATATTTATGGCTATAAAACTCCCTTATCTATATTGCGGAGCATGGCATAGCTTCCGCTTCAATGTGGCATACTTAAATTTTTTAATTTTGCACACGAGAACGCACGTCGGGAGGCATTCTTTTAAAGTAAAGGATAACCCATAATCATTTTGTCATTCCTCAAAAGCTTGCTACAAGGGGATTTATAATAGTGCATTTTTTTGCAACTTTAACTTCATATTATTTGCCATAATGGAGCATCATGAACCTATCCCTGAAGTAACCAGAGTTTCAGGGTTTTTTCCCTGCTTTGTTTGCCATGTGCTGCTGGCAGCCATTTTACTCACCTCTCTTGCTGACTCTGGTGCATACTGTGTGATGCTGCTCATTTCCTGCACTTCCTTTTATGACCAGACTGGTGTACATCATCAGTGTGAGACAGGATGCAGTCTCAGAATTGTGATGTCATCACTTATTATTTAAAGGGCCTCTGTTCAGTATGCTTTGCCCTTGCGTTGTCTCAGACCTGTTTGTGAGAGCTCCTGTGTATTACCTGGCTGTCTGACGTCCCTCCTGGTTCCTGATCCCTGGTTTGTTCCTGACTCTGCTGTTCTCCTTGTTCCTGATTCCGGCTCGTCTGACTACTCGCTTTGGCTTCTGACTCGGCTCGTCTGACTATTCGCTTTGGCTCCTGAATCAGCTTGTCTGACTACCAGCTCTGGTTTTGATTCCTGGCTTGTTATTTGTCTTGTGGACTTTTTATTATTTTTTGCTATTAATAAAGGTGTGATATTTTTGCACTCCTCGTCTCAGTCTGATTCCAGACACCCTGACATTACGCCATAAATCCTGAAGGTGCTAATAATCCACCTTTACCAGCCATAATTTCCAGGATCGCCGCTTGGATCAATTTGCACTAGCCCTGCAAACCCTGCTGACTCGCACTGCACATTTGGACCAAAGTGTCCCACAAGTTATGGCTGCTCCTGTTTCCGCTGCTGCACCTAGTCCTACCAGGAGCATGTCCGGATCTGCACCTCTACCTCAGCGATATGGAGGCGATCCTAATCGGTGCAGAGGGTTTTTGAACCAGGTGGGCATTTACTTTGAGATGTTACCTCAGGCGTTTCCCTCTGACAGAGCTAAGGTGGAATTTCTCATCTCGTTACTCTCTGACACAGCTCTTGCCTGGGCTAATTCCTTGTGGGAGACTAATAAACCTTATCACCATATCATTTAGTAGGTTCTATTGATATTCTCTCCTACTATATATTTTTGATTACCCCCCCTTTTTTAATCGCTCTATTACTATTTTCCATGTTCTATATATAAAGATCTTTCTTTTAATGAAGAAACCCTTTTGAGGGAGGGGGATTACCAAATGCAAAACTCCCTAAGATTGTATGTATATATGTTTTTATATGTTTTTTATATATGAGTTGCCTTAGCCTAGTGTTGCCAATACCATCTTAAAAATATGACTACCTTAAAACCAAAGACCGCCTTAGCTTCAATCTCCCAGGTGGAATCTGACCAATGGGAAGCAAGCTACACCTTTAAAAGAAGACACACCTGTTGCAGACTATTCATCTTGAAAAAGCCCTGCAGAGGGAGAAACGCGTTGATGTACTGCAACTAAACCTAAGCTACTACTTGCCATTTAAAAGTGTGCAATACTGCTAACACTGTTAGCCATTTCCTATTTTTCCACTAGACCTGTAACGGGTCATTCCTGGACATTACTCTATACTACATTTTTGGATTTGGGTTGTACTGCAACTAAACCAAAGCTACTATTTGTCATTTAAAAGTGTGCAATACTGCTAACACTGTTAGCCATTTCCAATTTGCCACTAGACCTGTAACGGGTCATCTCTGGACACTACTTTATACTACATTTTTGGATTTGGTATCCTGCGTGCTATTTGGCACTAAGTGCAGGATTATTTTCTTCGATGATCGCTGCATTGTAGCAAAAAAAGCCAAGAAACAGTGCAACTTACTGACCTCGCATTTACACCAATCGGAAAGTGTATTCAGGACAGCGCCCTCAATAGTGACGTCATTACGGCCGTACAACTAGTCACAGAGAAGACTGAATGTGCACTCGTCTGGGTAAGCCCTTGTCTTGCTAACAAACCAACTCCCGATTGAAAAGTTAAGTGTGGATTTGGACTATCTTTGCTGTATTATGAACTTTATATTGCAAGTCTAGTCATATATCAAGTGATGGCAACATAATTGTAGAAATTGTTTTTATTTACGGAGACGTCCGTTTTTACATTTTATATATCACCTAATGTGAATAAAATTTTTGTCTCTTTAGACATTCATCTACTTTGTTTATTTTCTCTCTCTAATAAGTCTCACACATATATACCTTATCACCTTTAGCTTTTAGCGCTCCTATCGATTTTTCACTAATAAACCTGTCATTTCAAATTACCCTGAATTTGTGGCCTCCTTTCGAAGGGTATTTGATGTTGCGGCTTGCTCCTCCTCTGCTCATGTCCATTCATCAAGGTACAAGATCTGTGCTCAGTATGCCATTGAGTTCCGTACGCTTGCCGCAGAGGTAGGTTGGAACAATGAAGCCCTTCTTGCCGCATTCTTTCATGGGCTCTCTGATGCGATTAAAGACGAAGTTGCTGCCAGAGATTTACCAGAAGATCTCGATGCATTTGTGTCTTTTTTTTATCCTAATTGACATCAGACTAAGTGAGAGGCCCTCTTTCAAGGAGCGCTTGTGGAAGCCTCTTGTTCCATTGTCTCCTACGTGTTTGTTCCCACCCATGCCTCCCTCTCCTCCCATGCCTCCTGGTGATGATTCACCAGGTACTGCTGAGCCGATGCAGTTGGGATTTACGCATCTCTCCATGGCGGAGGGGGCCTTTAGGAGGAGGGAGGGTCTCTGCCTCTATTGTGGGTTACAGGGCCACCTTTTGAAGTCTTGTCCTACACGGCCAGGAGACGCTCACACCTAAGGTCCTGTCGGGGGAAGACCTTGGGTGGTTTATGCTCGTCCCTGGGACCGCTAAATGAGAAACCTTTGGTCACGGTTGTCCTTTCCTGGGTGGACTCCTCCATAGTCACCCAGGCTCTTGTTGACTCCGGTGCTGCGGGCTATTTCATTGACAGTGCTTTTGTATCAAAGCACTAAAGCACTCCATTCCTGTTTTGCCTCGGTCCGTTCCGCTTGCTATTGAGGCCATTGATGGCAGGCCCCTTCAGCCCGCACTCGTTACTCATGCTCTGTTATCCATGGCTGTTGGGGCTCTACATTTTGAAACCCTCCAGTTCCAGGTGATAAACTCTCCACATTTTCCGGTTGTTCTGGGTTATCCCTGGCTCCAAAAGCACAATCCCAGTCTCGACTGGTGCAGATCCGAAATTTTGTCGTATTCTCGGCAATGTATTTCCACTTGTCTTCGGAAAGTCTTGGGAACTTCTTCGGTATCTCAATTGCCAGAGGAGTACCAAGAGTTCCTAGACGTTTTTGACAAGGTGCGTGCCAGTACGTTGCCTCCTCACCGGTTTTACGATTGTGCCATAGACCTGCAACCCGGAGCCATTCCTCCTTGGGGCCGGGTTTACCCTCTGTCTTTTGCAGAGAATTGCGCTATGGAGGAGTATGTTGCCGATGCTCTGTCGCGGGGATCATCCGCAAATCCTGCTCTCCTGCAGGGGCTGGCTTCTTCTTTGTGAAGAAAAAGGGTAGTGAGTTAAGACCATGCATCGATTATAGGGGTCTTAATCGTCTTACCATTAAGAATGCTTACCCTATGCCGCTCATTGCGGAACTCTTTGACCGCCTCAAGGGAGCTACGGTCTTTACTAATTTTGATTTGAGAGGTGTGTACAATCTCGTTAGGATCAAGGAGGGCAACGAATGGAAAACAGCATTTAACACCAGGAGCGGGCATTATGAGTATCTTGTAATGCTCCTGCTGTTTTTCAGGAATTTATTAATGATGCCCTACGAGATATGTTGCAATAGTGTGTTGTGGTGTACTTAGACAACATCCTCATACACTCACCCACACTTGAGGCTCATCGTTCTGATGTTACACGGGTTCTTCAGAGACTACATGAGAACGGCCTGTTTTGTAAACTCGAGAAATGTGAGTTCCATCAGACTCAAGTAACCTTCCTAGGTTATGTTATCTCTGTTGCAGGGTTCTCCATGGATCCTGACAAACTTTCTGCAGTTCTGCAGTGGCCTCGCCCAGTTGGTCTTCAGTCTATTCAATGTTTTTTGGGGTTCGCCAATTACTGTAAAAAGTTTATTAAAAACTTTTCTTCCTTGGTCAAACCTATCACTGACATGACCCGTAAAGAGAATGATCCACTCCATTGGTCACCTACTGCCATTATAGTCTTAAGACTGCCTTTGCTGCTGCTCCAGTTCTGGCTCATCCTAACCCTGTCCTGCCTTTCGTTCTTGAGGTTGATGCGTCTGAGACTGGAGTAGGTGCCCTCTTGTCTCAACGTGCTACGCCTGACGGTTCCTTGCATCCGTGTGGTTTCTTCTCTAAGAAATTGTCTCCAGTGGAGTGCAATTATGAAATTGGCAACAGGGAATTACTGGCCATAATTTTGGCACTCAAGGAATGGAGGCATCTTCTCGAGGGTACTAGGGTGCCAGTGCTCATTCTTACTGACCACAAGAATTTAACTATCTGAAGCAAAACGTTTGTCGCCCTGACAGGCCAGATGAGTGCTATTTTTGTCTCGGTTTAATTATGTGGTCTCCTACCTGCCTGGTAGTAAGAATGTTAGGGCTGATGCCCTCTCTTGACAATTTTCACCTCTGTCCAAGGAGGAGTCTGTACCTACTCCAGTTATACCTCCTGATCATATTTTGGCTACCATACGTACTAATTTGACTTCTCCCTTGGGGGAGGAGATCCTGGCTGCACAAACCAATGCACCTCCTGAGAAACCTAGTGGTAAGTGTTTTGTTCCTGAGAATCTTCTAACTAAACTTTTGCACACTTACTACTATCCTAAAGCTGCAGGTCACCCAGGCAAGAACCAAATGATTTGGTCTTTCACTCGACAATTCTGGTGGCCAGCTCTTCGTTCTGATGTTGCTGCGTATGTTGCCTCCTGCTCAGTGCACAGAATAAGACTCCTCAACGTCTTCCTGTGGGTCTTCTTCAATCTATTGCTAATGGTGAGCATCCTTGGACACATCTTTCCATGGACTTCATTGTTGAGCTCCCTGTTTCCAATGGCAATACTGTTATCCTTATGGTGGTTGACCGTTTTTTTCTAAAATGTCACATTGCATTCCCTTGAAGAAGTTGCCTACTGCTCAGGAGCTTGCTTCAAATTTTGCCTGGGAGGTCTTCCGTTTACATGGGTTACCCAAGGAGATAGTGTCAGACCGGGGTAGCCAGTTTGTCTCCAGATTTTGGTGTTCCTTTTGTGCTCAAATGGGGATCCAGCTTTCCTTCTCCTCGGCATATTACCCTCAATCCAATGGGGCTGCTGAACGGTCTTATCAAGCTCTGGAACAATTCCTCCATTGCTATGTCTCAGATCTCCACAATAATTGGTCTGAACTGTTACCTTGGACAGAGTTTGCTCGTAATAGTGCTATTAATGCTTCCTCCAAGTTATCCCCGTTCATGGCAAATTATGGGTTTCAACCATCCTTGTTGCCCGATTCATTCATGTCTCAGGGTATTCCGGCTTTGGAGGAGCATCTCCGGCAACTCTGTTCCACATGGGTGCAGATTCAGGACTGCCTTCATTGTTCTATGTAGCGCTAAAAGTTCCAGGCTGATCGTAGGCGTCTGCCCGCTCCTTCCTACCAGGTTGGTGAGAGAGTTTGGCTGTCCTCCTGCAACTTGAACCTTTGTGTGCCTTCCAATAAACTGGCTCCCCGTTATGTTGGTCCTTTTCGCATACTCCGACGGGTCAATCCTGTGGCCTACGGCATTGGTTTGTAATCAGTTTACCACTGTGTTGCCTCGTCCCCATCCTATCTTTGTTGACAACCATGAGGAGTATGAGGTCAGCAGCATTATTGACTCTCGTATGTCAAGGGACCGCATACAGTATTCACTGGAGGGGCTACGGTCCAGAGGAGCATTCATGGGTTCCCTCCTCTGATGTTCATGCTCCCGCCCTCCTCCGTGCCTTCCATGCCTGTATCCCCAATAAGCCTTTTGTCCTCCTGCAGGTGAGGGGTCGTTGAGGGGAGGGTACTGTCAGGGTTTTTTCCCTGCTTTGTTTGCCATGTGCTGCTGGCAGCCATTTTAGTCACCTCTCTTGCTGACTCTGGTGCATACTGTGTGATGCTGCTTATTTTCTGCACTTCCTTTTATGACCAGACTGGTGTACATCATCAGTGTGAGACAGGATGCAGTCTCAGAATTGTGATGTCATCACTTATTATTTAAAGGGCCTCTGTTCAGTATGCTTTGCCCTTGCGTTGTCTCAGACCTGTTTGTAAGAGCTCCTGTGTATTACCTGGCTGTCTGACGTCCCTCCTGGTTCCTGATCCCTGGCTTGTTCCTGACTCTGCTGTTCTCCTTGTTCCTGATTCCGGCTCGTCTGACTACTCGCTTTGGCTCCTGACTCAGCTCGTCTGACTATTCGCTTTGACTCCTGACTTGGCTCGTCTGACTACCAGCTCTGTTTTTGATTCCTGGCTTGTTATTTGTCTTGTGGACTTTTTATTATTTTTTGCTATTAATAAAGGTGTTATTATTTTTGCACTTCTTGTCTCAGTCTGATTCCTGGCACCCTGACACAGAGGAACTGGGCCAGTTGAACACCTTTCTACCAAAGTGTGATTATTGTAAAACAACTGAAGTAGCTTCTTCAGGTCATTTTTGTGGCTCATGTTTAGATTTTTTATTGCATACTGATCAATCTAATAATGTTTCTATGTGTAAAAATGCACCTACTGTTTTTTCCTTACAGATGGATGCAGATGACATACCCCAGCAATAAAAATGTTTATTGCTACTGCCACTGAGAAGGCCCTGACTGCACTACCCCCTTCAAATAAACGGAAAAGGTCAGTTCAGATTTTACCTTCTACTAGTAAAATATATACTGACCAACAAAATACTGAAGTATCCTCTAATGATGAGGATTCCTCTGATTTTGAGGATCCCTCATCAGACACATAACCTGATAATTCCTCATTTTTATTCAAAATTGAACACATTCATTCTCTTTTGAAGGAATTCTTAGTCAGTTTAGGGATTGAAGAAGCTAAACCTTCTGATGATAAACCCTGTAATTGTTTAAATTCAGTGTATGAAATGGTTGTTAATCTCCCTGAGATTTTACATATACCTGATGCTATCTCTGACATGATTTCTAAAGAATAGTTTAAACCAGGTACCTATTTTAACTCTTCGTCAAGGTTTAAAAAACTATCGGCTAGATTACGAGTTGTGCGCTAAAGTAAAAAAGCAGCGTTAATAGGTCCTAACGCTGTTTTTTTATGCCCGCTGGTATTACGAGTCTTGAAGGTTTAGGGTCACCGCAAACTTCTTTGGCCTTACCGCAAAACGACTTACGTAAACTTCGTAAAGTCTTTTTTCTATAGGACTTCCTTAGTGCTGGTATTACGAGTCTGTCCTGGGAGGCCAAAAAGTGAGCGGTACACCCTACCCCGTCAAGAGTCCTAACGCATTTAAAAGTCAGTAGTTAAGAGTTTTATGGTAGAATGCCGTAACATAAAACTCATAACTGAAGTGCTAAAAAGTATACTAACACCCATAAACTACCTATTAACCCCTAAACCGAGGCCCTCCCTCATCGCAAACACTATAATAACAATTTTAACCCCTAATCTGCCGCTCCAGACACCGCCGCAACCTACATTATATTTATGAACCCGTAATCTGCTGCCCCCAACATCGCTGACACCTACATTATATTTATTAACCCCTAATCTGCCGTCCCCAATGTCGCCGCAACCTACCTACACTTATTAACCCCTAATCTGACGTCCCTAACATCGACGCCACCGACCTACATTTATTAGCCCCTAATCTGCCGCCCCCAAAATCGCCGCCACTATACTAAATGTATTAACCCCTAAACCTAAGTCTAAACCTAACACCCCCCTAATTGAAATATAATTAAAATAAATCTAAATAAAATTACTATAATTAACTACATGATTCCTATTTAAAACTAAATACTTCCCTATAAAATAAACCCCAAGCTAGCTACAATATAACTAATAGTTACATTGTAGCTAGCTTAGGGTTTATTTTTATTTTATAGGCAAGTTTGTATTTATTTTAACTATGTACAATAGTTATTAAATAGTTATTAACTATTTAATAAATACCTAGCTAAAATTAAATACAAAAGTACCTGTAAAATAAAACCTAACCTAAGTTACAATAACACCTAACACTACACTATAATTAAATAAACTAAATTAAATACAATTACCTAAATTAAATTAAATTAGCTAAAGTACAAAAAAAAACAAACACTAAATTACAGAAAATAATAAAAAAATTACATATATTTAAACTAATTACACCTAATCTAATAGCCCTATCAAAATAAAAAAAGCCCCCCCAAAATAAAAAAAACCCTAGCCTAAACTAAACTATCAATAGCCCTTAAAAGGGCCTTTTGCGTGGCATTGCCCCAAAGTAATCAGCTCTTTTACCTGTAAAAAAAAATACAAACAACCCCCCCAACAGTAAAACCCACCACCCACACAAACAACCCCCCAAAGAAAATACTATCTAAAAAAACCAAAGCTCCCCATTGCCCTGAAAAGCGCATTTGGATGGGCATTGCCCTTAAAAGGGCAGTTGCAGGCCCAAACCCTAACCTAAAAATAAAACCCACCCAATACACCCTTAAAAAACCTAACACTAACCCCCTGAAGATCGACTTACAGTTCTGAAGACCGGACATCCATCCTAAAGGAAGCCACAGAAGTCTTCATCCAACTGGGCCAAAGTCCTCAACAAAGCCGGGAGAAGTCTTCATCCAAGCCGGGCGAAGTGGTATCTTCTATCTTCATCCATCCGACGCAGAGCTGCTCCATCTTCAAGACATCCGACACGGACCATCCTCTTCATCCGGAGTCTTCTTACTGAATGAAGGTACCTTTAAGTGACGTCATCCAAGATGGCGTCCCTTAGATTCCGATTAGCTGATAGAATTCTATCAGCCAATCGGAATTAAGGTAGAAAAAATCCTATTGGCTGATGCAATCATCCAATAGGATTGAACTTCAATCCTATAGGATTGAACTTCAATCCTATTGGCTGATCCAATTAGGTTTGTTTAGATTCGGTGTTCATGTTAGGGTGTTAGGTGTAGACATAAAATGTGTTTCCCCATAGGAATCAATGGGGCTGCGTTACTGAGTTTTACGCTGCTTTTTTGCAGGTGTTAGACTTTTTCTCAGCCGGCTCTCCCCTATGGGGAAATCGTGCACAAGCACATACGACCAGCTCACCGCTGACTTAAGCAGCGCTGGTATTGGAGTGCGGTAATGAGCAAAATTTTGCTCAACGCTCACTTCTTGCCTTTTAACGACGGGTTTGCAAAAACCCATAATACCAGCGCTGTAGGTAAGTGAGCGGTGAGGGAAAACTGCTTGTTAGCACAGCATAGCCTCTAACGCAAAACTCGTAATCTAGCCGAATATCCTTTACCTGCTGCTAACTTAGAGTTATGGGAAACAGTTCCAGAGGTTGATGGGGCCATTTCCACTCTGACTAAATGTACTACCATTCCTTTAGAAGACAGTACTTATTTTAAAGACCCTTTAGATAGAAAACGTGAATCTTTCTAGTTATCCATTCTTGCTCAGCAGTTATCTACTGACCCTGAATGTTCCAATATTTTGAATTTACTGCAACATGCAAACAATTTTATCTGTGATGCAGTAATTGATATAATGATTCAGACCTATTCTGGATCTGAAAACTCTAAACATTATTAGTTTCTGAGATTCTCATTTCTGGAAAAGAATCTCCCGTTTGGCTTAGCAACAGCTCCAAGAATATTTACAAAGGTTCTTGGTGCCCTTTTATCTGTAATCAGAATACAGGGTACTGCAGTATTTCCTTATTTGGACAATATCTTGGTACTAGTGCTATCTTTTCATTTAGCAGAATCTCACACTAGACAACTGCTGTTGTTTCTTCAAAGACATGGTTGGAGGATCAATTTACCAAAGAGTTCCTTGATACCTTAAACAAAAGTAATCTTTTTAGGTTTCCAGATAGATTCAGTGTCCGTGACGAATAAAATTGGTTTCAGCTTGCCTAAACCTTCAGTCTCTATCATTCCCTTCAGTGGCTATGTGTATGAAAGTACTAGGCCTCATAATTACAGCATCGGACGCAATCCTTTTTGCTCGTTTTTATCTGAGACCTCTTCAACTTTCTATGCTATGCTAATGGTACAAGGATTATACTCAAATATCACAACAAATATTCTTTTTTATTTTTATTTAGCATTTTTCCACAACACAAAAAGAAAAATAGTAAACACAAGTCTCTGTAATATTTCCATAAACATAAGTTGTGGAGACACAGCTCCTATTCATATTACCACTTTCTTGGAGACGCAGCTCCTCATCAAAGATAAATAGCCATCCTTAGCTTTCTGCTCCCTTACAAAACCGTTATCTTAACTTAGATCACTTTTTTCTATCAACTGGAATTAATCCCTTTTCTTGTCTTATTTTCAGGACTCAACTACAAAGTGTATTACCACTTTCTACATTACCAAATTGAATGCGTGTATTTTATATTGCCCTATACATAAACAACAACAACAAAAAGAAGAAAAAAAAAGGGAGGGGGGAAGGAGGGTCCCTCTCTTTCCGCATCCCACTCCCCCCATGCTCCTCCCAATCCTCAGGGGTCACCTCAATTACTCATTATGTTTGGCACCCAGTCCCTCTCTCCTTCTCCATCGACTGTTGTGGGAGATCTTCTCCTAATATTAGGAGTAAAAATGCTGCCGTTTTCTGTAGTGGAGCTATAAATTGAATCTGAGTTATAAGAGGCCATGTTAAAATAACCTTTAACCACTTCCAAAATATAGTCTGAGATACTTTTCCTGCAGTAATTTGTTATCTTGCATTTCTATTGTCATTTGTAATTTCATACTATCCACAAATTCTGATATGCTTGGCGCCCTTGTAGACCATTCTCTAAAAATTTAATTACGTGCTGCCAAGATGGCAATATTTATCAGCTGTTGATCTCTACCCCATGTGGGATTGAAGAGTAAAAAGAATATATAATAGGGGGAGAACTCAAAGTTGACCTTAGTTATATTTTTCAGCCAAGTACTGTCTAATTTTAGGACAGGCCCACAAACAAAGTGCATTATATCAGCCTTAACTGATTTACATTTATGGTATTTGCCTTTCTGCTTGTTCTGGGCCCACTTATTAATTCTATCATGCGTATAGTGATATTTATTTATCTATCACTATCAGTTGCGATTCCCTCTAACTAATTATTGTTGTGGCTTTTCCACTAGGGTTATACTCTTCAATATATCCTGTGAATTTAAATCTGGCAAATATTTATCGAATCCCTTTATTTAGCTTATTAACATAGTCCTGGCCATATAATTGGCTAGATTACGAGTTTTGCGTTAGAGGCTATGTGGTGCTAACGAGCAGTTTTCTCTCACCGCTCACTTACCTGCAGCGCTGGTATTACGGGTTTTTACACACCCGGCATTAAAAGGCAAGAAGTGAGCGTTGAGCAAAATTTTGCTCCTTACCGCACTCAAATACCAGCGCTGCTTAAGTCAGTGGTGAGCTGGTCGTACATGCTCTTGCACGATTTCCCTATAGGAATCAACGGGGAGAGCCGGCTGAGAAAAACACCTGCCAAAAAGCAGCGTAAAACTCAGTAACGCAGCCCCATTGATTCCTATGGGGAAGTAAAATTTATGTCTACACCTAACACCCTAACATGAACCCCGAGTCTAAACACCCCTAATCTTACACTTATTAACCCCTAATCTGCCGCCCCCGACATCGCCAACACCTGCATTATATTTATTAACCCCTAATCTGCCACTCCGGACACCGCCGCCACCTACATTATACTTATGAACCCCTAATCTGCTGCCCCCAACATTGCCGACACCTACATTATATTTATTAACCCCTAATCTGCCGCCCCCAATGTCGCCGCAACCTACCTACACTTATTAACCCCTAATCTGCTGCCCCCAACGTTGCCGCCGCTATAATAAACATATTAACCCCTAAACCACCGCACTCCCGCCTCGCAAACATTAGTTAAATGATTAACCCCTAATCTGCCGTCCCTAACATCGCCGCCACCTACCTACATTTATTAACCCCTAATCTGCCGCCCCCAACGTCGCCGCCACTATACTAAATGTATTAACCCCTAAACCTAAGTCTAACCCCTATAGATTTTAGTAATCTCTATTTACTCCTCTTAAGGGAAGAGTGCTTTTTGTTAACCCCCACTTTGGTTGGCTCTTTCCCAACAATTTGTTCTAATTCTAGTTTTCCCAGGGGGGTAGCACCGGACTCACAGTCCATTGTTCCCTTTTTCACATACTCGTAACTTGTGCCAGCTTTATCAAACTCTTCTTGTATTGTAGATTTTGCAGGAAAAATAAAATATGTGGAAAAATTATAGTCTTGATTACCATGATCCTAGCGGAGAGAGACAAAAAGAGCATATTCCACTTATTTAACTCTTTATCTAAAATGTTTAAATATTTCTGAGTAATTAAGGGTGTACCATTCCTGTGGGTTTCTTCCAAGTTTTATTCCTAAATAATTTATATATGTCTTTTCCTGGAATAGATGTTTAATGTGGCTTTGGGGTGTCTTATGAACCTATAAAATCTCTTATTTTGTAGGATTTATTTTATACCCCGAAAATTTACTGTAGCAGGTAATAATTTCTAAAGCTTTCAGGATACTTACATTTGTTTCACTAAGAAACAACATGATCCTGTCTGCGTATAATGACATAACCACCTTTTCCCCACCTAACTCAATCCCCTCCTCATTCCTTAAATATACGGCTAATGGCTCTAACGCAATGTTGAACAATAAAGGGGAAAAAGGGCACCCCTGACGCGAACCCCTTTGCAATATTATGTAGTGGGATAATTAATCATTATCTAGCAACTGAGATCTAGGTTTATGATATATTAAGTTAATTAATTCAACAATATTTCAAGAAAACCCAAATTTTAACAATGATGTGTTCATATGGTCCCAAATGATTGAATCAAACGCTTTCTCAGCATCGATGGTTATCAATGCTAAATCACCTATTTTATGTTTTCTAATCTTTTCCCCTTTGTTATATTAATAATCTAATGTTAGAAGTACCTTGCGCATGTTACGGACAGGGTTTCTTCCTACCATAAACTTTGCAAACAATTCCGATCTGTCGCAGCTTGAAGCAATGCTCCAAGACCAGTTCACAGAGGTAGAAAAGTGGATCTCAAAAAACAAACTCTTCCTAAACACTGACAAAACTGTCACAATGATCTTTGGAATGGGACCTAAATTACACAAATTACAAAATTTCCATCTTCGCATCAAAACAAAATCCAATTGCACGCTGACCGCAGTCCACTCTTTTAAATACTTGGGTATGTTGTTAGACCCCAATCTATCTTCTGGCCTCCACATAGAAAAACTTGCATCTAAACTTTATCCAAAACTTGGTGCCCTGTACAGAAACAAATCCTGCCTCAGCCCTACAGTAAAGGAAAAGATTTTACAGCAAATGTTGATGCCTATCATGGATTATGGGGACATAGTATATGCACCTGCACCGCAAACTCATCTTAATAAACTTAATACGTTGTATAACTCGTTCTGCCACTTTGTGCTACAATGTAACTACAGGACCCACCATTGTGACATGCTAAAAGAACTAAACTGGCTGTCGCTGGAATCCAGACGCACCCTCCATCTTTCCTGCCTTGTGTTTAAGAGCCTTTCTGGGAAGCTCCCACCCTACCTGAGCAGAATGCTCCCCCCTGCTATTCCCACCTCCTATAACCTCTGATCCAATAACAGCACATTATTTAGTTTGCCTCAATACAAAAAGAAAGCAGCTCGATCCTCTTTTTCCTACAGAGCGCCACAATTATGGAAAGACCTCCCGCACACTTTAAAAACTTCCCCAAGCCTAATATCCTTTAAGAGATCCCTCTATACATATCTCAAAACAGAATGTGCCTGTCATGGTTGATTAAATATTTCCTACCTGTTCTATGTTACATGTTTGCATATAATGTGTATTATTATTATTGTTTTTGTATTTTATTGTACCCTATTGTATCAATGCAATGTTTTGTGGTCCCAGGACAAACTTGAAAATGAGAGAAATCTCAATGTATCCTTCCTGGTAAAATATTTTATAAATAAATAAATAAATAAATAAATCCTGTTTGATCTTTGTCTGTCAATACCCCAATTGCTTTTTTAAGTCTCTCTGCTATGATGGACATGAGTATCTTGTAATCTACGTTTAACAAATATATAGGTCTGTATGATCCCATATTCTCAGGGTCTTTCCCTTTTTTGTGAATAAGAGATATTATATAGAGTCTGTGAAATAACATGATTGCATTTTATTTAGCACAAAGTATACATTATATAGTTTTTCTAATGTGTCTATAATATCATTTTTGCTTATTTTATAAAATTCGGCTGTTAACCCGTCAGGACCTGGCGCTTTTCCGGATTTCATTTTTTCTATGGCTTTAACAATTTCTTCTGGTGAAATTACTTTATTAATTTGTTCTAAAGCTTCCTGCCTTATCTTGGGTAGGTTTATATTTTTCCAGAATTTGACTTTATCAGTCTTATTAACTGATACTTTATCATATAACTTTTGATAGTATTTATAGAAAGCTTCCCTGATTTCCGTAGCTTTAGTATATACATTGGGGCATATTTATCAAGCTCCGAATGGAGCTTGATGCCCCGTGTTTCTGGCAAGACTGCAGGCTCGCCAGAAACAGCAGTTATGAAGCAGCGGTCACAAAGACCGCTGCTCCATAACCTGTCTGCCTGCTTTGAGCAGGCGGATAGACATCGCCGGAAATCAACCCGATCGAGTACGATTGGGTTGATGGACACCCCCCTGCTGGTGGCCTATTGGCCGCAAGTCTGCAGGCGGCGGCGCTGCACCAGCAGCTCTTGTGAGTTGCTGGTGCAATGCTGAATACCCAGCGAGGTCTGTCGGACCTGATCCGCACTGTCGGATCAGGTCCGACAGACCTTGATAAATAGAGGCCATTGTCTCACTCTCCATCTTTAAAGGGACAGTCTAGGCCAAAATAAACTTTCATGATTCAGATAGGGCATGTAATTTTAAACAATTTTCCAATTTACTTTTATCACCAATTTTGCTTTGTTCTCTTGGTATTCTTAGTTGAAAGCTTAACCTAGGAGGTTCATATGCTAATTTCTTAGACCTTGAAGGCCACCTCTTTTCAGAATGCATTTTAACAGTTTTTCACCACTAGAGGGTGTTAGTTCATGTGTTTCATATAGATAACACTATGCTCGTGCACGTGAAGTTATCTGGGAGCAGGCACTGATTGGCTAAACTGCAAGTCTGTCAAAAGAACTGAAATAAAGAGGCAGTTTGCAGAGGCTTAGATACAAGATAATCACAGAGGTTAAAAGTATATTAATATAACTGTGTTGGTTATGCAAAACTGGGGAATAGCTAATAAAGGGATTATCTATCTTTTAAAACAATAAAAATTCTGGTGTAGACTGTCCCTTTAATTCTGGAGATAATTTTTTTCTTTTTTCTAAATTTCATAAGTTTTGCTAAATGTTTGACTGCTATTCCCTGATACCCCTGAAACTGGGATCTAATCCTCATATCATCATCAGCCCATTTTCTTTTAAGGAAAAATTCCCTTTCTATTTTCGCTTTGGTATATTCATTCCAAATTGATGTATTAGGATTAAAGGGACACTGAACCCAAATTTTTTCTTTCATGAATCAGATAGAGCAAGCAATTTTAAGCATCTTTCTAATTTACTCCTATTATTAAATTTTCTTCATTCTCTTGGTATCTTTATTTGAAATGCAAGAATGTAAGTTTAGATGCTGGCCCATTTTTGGTGAACAACCTGGGTTGTCCTTGCTGATTGGTGGATAAATTCATCCACCAATAAAAAAGTGCTGTCCAGAGTTTTTTAGAGAACCTAAAAAAAAAAGCTTAGATGCCTTCCTTTTCAAATAAAGATAGCAAGAGAACGAAGAAAAATTGATTATAGGGGTAAATTAGAAAGTTGCTTAAAACGGCATGTTCTGTCTGAAACACAAAATAAAAAATTTGGGTTCAGTGTCCCTTTAAGCAAATACTTCCTATATGTGTTTTAAGCTGATTTGCTAGTTGTGTATCTCTATATTTTGCCTTCTCTTTTATTTTAATCATATGGGCTTTGTTTTCCCCTCTTAATACCGCTTTCCCAGCTTCCCAAAAAATCTCTGGTTTATGTTTATATTCACTGTTAAATTTAGAATAGACTTGCCATCTTTCTACTAGCCAGTTGCAAAACCGGGTATTATTGCTCATATAACTTGGAAAGTGAAAGGAATTTAGGTTCTTACCTGTATCCGTATTATATTTAATTGTTAAACTAATTATCGTGTGATCTGATAGAATAATATCTGCTATTTGGGATTCAATGTCAAGCGCTAATAATTTGTCTGCTATTAAAAACATATCGATCCTCGAAAAAGGTTTTATATGGTTTGGATTCCCATGAATAGTTACGTGAATCTGGATGGTGTAAGCGCCATACATCTTTTAGTCCTAAAATCTTACAAAATTCTTTTAACAGTTTAGCCTCTTTTGAATATCTAGGGGACAATTTCTGCTGAAACCTATCCATTTCAGGGTACATTGTCAAGTTAAAATCTCCTGCCAATATTAAATTCTATTCTGCATACTGACTTAAAGGGACATGAAACCCAATGTTTTTCTTTCATGATTTAGACACTGGACAGATAGCTCAGCATGCTAAGGCACTGTGGCTGAGCTTTGTAGCAACCCAAGGGTTGCAGGTTCGATCCCCTCAGCCTTTCCACTCAGCCTTTCATCCTTCCGAGGTCGATAAAATGAGCAGCGCCTTGAGACCCTTACGGGTGATTAGCCGCGCTTTACAAGTACCCAATACATACAGGCAGATCATACAATTATAAACAACTTTCTAATTTACATATATTCTCTATTTTGCTTCATTCTCTTGATATTCTTTGCTGAAAAGCATATCTAGATATGCTTATTTGCTGCTGATTGGTAGCTGCACATAGATGCCTCCTCTGATTGGTTCACCGTGTGCATCGCTATTTCTTCATTAAAGTATATCTAAAGAATGAAGCAAATTAGGCAATAGAAGTAAATTGGAATGCTATTTAAAATTATATTCTCTACCTTAATCATGAAATAAAATGTTTGGGTATAGTGCCCCTTTAAGAATTTGTTTCTGAGATTCTGACAGAATTCTATGTCTGTTCTGTTTGGGCCATATATATTACAAAATGACCATATTATTTTCTCAATTTCCACTTGTACAATTATATATCGTCCTAACGGGTCTATGTCCTGTTTGACTACACTGTATTAAAACATTTTGTTAAAAAGAATAGCTACTCCACATTTAATTTTTATACCGGGGGTAGCCACTATATCCTCTATCCAGTTTACCTTTAGTTTCGGGATTTCAGATGTTTTTAAATGTTATTCTGGTAGAAAAATTATATCTGGGTTATGTTTTCTAAGATTTTTAAAAATATGTTTACATTTGCTTGGGGAAATAATTTCCCCTACATTCCACAAAACTATTTTCATGCTATTATGCATCTTAACAATATGCTCTTATCCGCTATTGTTGTGGCCCTCGAGGAGGAAGAGCTGCGTGAAGAAAGAAGGAGGAACCAGAGGGAAGGAAGAACCCCCCCCCCAAAAAAAAACAAAAAAAAGGAAACCCAAAAATAAAAACATAACAGCATATTTAATATAGTATCCAACAACCCTTTTAACCATTCTCTTAACACCACCAATCCCCAAGGATTCCTTTGCATCACTGTATTCACCTTTATACCTTAATATTAATTTTAGCACAAAACGCTTTGGCTTCTGCCTCAGAGTTTAATGTAGTTCGAGCCTCACTGTCTTCAATTATTATTTTAGCTGGGTATCTTAAATTTGCCTTTACTCCTGCGTGAATAAGACTTGTACAGTACGGGGCCATCTCTTTTCTTCTGGCAGAAGTTTCTGCCAAGAAATCCTGAAATAGTAGTATCTGTTTCTCCTCTATTAATAATGTGTGTGCCTTCCTGTAATGACGCATAATATTTATCTTATCTAGAAAATTAAGATATTTTATCATGACTATCCTAGGGCGCCTGCTCCCATCTAATTGTTCTCTAATATTACCCACTCTATGAGCCCTCTCTACTAGTATTCTACCTTCCATTGTCTGTATTCCTAGTAATTTGGGAAGCGTAGAGGATGCAAACTCAATTAAATCCGTATATTGACTGTTCTGGGGCAACCACACCACCCTGACATTATTGTGGCGGGATCTGTCCTCCAGATCCTCAATCTTAGCTTGCAATAACTTAATGATATCAGTATATTTTTTATTTTGTGTTTCTTGATTATTACACAAGTCTTCTAAGTCGGAGACACGTGCCTCCACTTCTGCTAACCTGTTTGCAAATTGTCTTATCTTCTGTTTGTACTAACTCAAATTTTGGTAAAATCAGTTCTGCGAGTTGATTAAACATAGCTTGTGAATCCAATACCTTACTTGGTGTTCCAGGTATTTCCACTAAGCTCTCTGCACATATCTCTGGCATCATCTTATTTTTTTTGTCCTTTTTAACTGGCATGACTGGGGATCTCAACTTTGTGTTTGTGATGTATTTTTCCATTAATCTTGTGAAATTTGCATGCTTTTTTTTGTTTGTTCTTGTTTTAAACTAATGTAAGTGTCAAGAAGGAAAATAAATACGTGAAAAGTGTAAGTTTTTTCTTCTTCCCTATCCTCCTTTCAAAAAGTGTGTTTTCATGTGGTGAATGTGTTTACACCAAATTCGCTCAGACTTAAAAGAAAATACAAGAGTCTGGATTATCTCACTATGGTAACAAAAGTGCTAAAGAATTAAATAAATAAAAACATATGTTTTTAGAGGAATGCTTTATACTATGTGATACCCCTACTGTGTTAATTTCTTTATCCAGTGAACGTAAGCTTTACGGCTGATATGAGATATGTTTTAAACTGTTTAAATAGTACCAGAACCTTAAGTTTTACTTAAAGATGCGTTGTAAGGAGGGCACTCCCTCTTATCTAACAGTTATAACAGTCTATCACCAACTCTGACTCTTTGCCGTTTGTGCTAGAGAGAGGGATAAAAAAAACAACAACACAAAACCAGGAAAACAAAATATAATTACTTTTTCTACTACCTGATAGAATCTGTAGATATCCTTTATCGTCTTGCTACCCTCTATAACAATTTATAATTTGTTCCGTTATCTACCGACCCATTTTATACTAATCCCATACTTTATATACTATATACAAACATCAAGAGTATGGTAAAAATTCACAACAGCAAGGTCAATTTCAAGGTCAATTGTATAGGGTTCTATACAATATTACAGCCTATATGTTTTTACAAATTATATAATACTCCCTCTGTGTGTATTGACCCCTTATGGGTTCCTTAACCCGAGAGTCAGCAGTATAAATAAAATATTCCGTCCAGACAGACAAGTTCTTGGGCTGTTTGCTATTAAATATAATCTTTTAGTTCCTCAACTATAGGCAAAAACCTCCAAATTTTAATTGTATACAGGCTTGTTCGAAAACCCCATCAATTTCAGTTTGCAAGCCTACATTGTTCAGATAATGGTAGCCAACACCAAAAAATAAAGCCTTTAATTGTAGCCCTCTTTGGCCCTAAAAGAGTTCACATGGCAGCTCCATTTTTTATCTTGACCATGTATTATGTATGTATTTAATCCGGAAAGAAATGTCCTTTGAGCAGGGGCATGGGACACCTGCTATGAACTTATTATAAATGCTGCCTGAGTACTTTCAATTCTTTATCCAAGGTTGAACACAAGGTTGAGCACAATTCAAGTAATTTATTGTTCAGTGTCACTATATTTGGCAGTCTGTAAGGGAGAGATACTCTTTTTTTAATGCTGGACTGAACAATGATAACTACCCACAAATGCGTCCACACTGTGTAATTCTGTGCAAACTTTCTAAAACCCAGGGTATAGTTCTTCCACAACCAGGGGTGCTTGCGCAATTATTATTAGCAGATACTATGGTTTAGCCTTTTACAGCTAAAAATAAAGTGTACTTGCATTTTCCTTTACAGGATTGAGGATATCAGTACCAGCTCTGTTGGTCCTCTTCACCAATGCGCTTCTGTGGATACCGTCTCGTCCGGGACACCGCTCGTTTTGTCTGGTAACCAGTATATGGAAGATGACTGCAACAGCTTCCTATAGCTTTCTGCTTGACCTCAGCTTGCTTAGAGTTCTGTGTCGCACATAGATTGTGCCTCAGTACATACACTTCAGCATGTTCAGCTTTGTTTGCGTCAATCTGCACACCCTCCGGTTGGAGTTTGAGCTGTAGGGTTGCGGCCAGCGCCGCCCAACCTATGGTGGTGTTACAGTGACTTCCATGCACCTCAAAGCGGTTAAGTCCTCCCCAGGCAGGTTACGAGTTCCCCGCCAACAGGAGACAAGTGCTGGGGTAAGAATGTATCACCTCTCCGTTTGCAAAGCACAGAGCGCATGTGTGTTCCTTCACGCTCCTCCCAGCAGAAGTCCCCCACAACAAATATTCTTAGATCCCAAAACGCACCATTCTCTCACTTGGTGGTTAAATCACCACATTATTCTTTAGCGGGCTTCCTTTGCTCGTCCTACCTGGTCTGTGATCACCACTAGGGGTGCGCATCTTCACTGGGTTCACGATTCAATTCAATTCAATTACGATTATCCTGTCAACTATTCAATATATATTGAATAAAGATGAAATAATATCCAGGCGTCCTCGTAAAGGTAAAAAATCCAAAACTTTATTCTCAACAGGTCATATCAAAGTTAAAAGACCCTGTGCAGCAGAGCCTCTGGTAAAAACAATTCAGCAAGCACAGCCTAACATGTTTCGGCCAGCCTGGCCGTAATCATAGACATATCCCCCTTCTCAGAGGGTGTGCTTTTTAAAGGGTAATACTCCGCCCCTTAAACAATTAAAAAACAAACACTGTAATTGAATTTAATTAATAGTTGCAATGCCTATCACTATCATTTTATATATGGTACAACACTAGTGAACCTATTCGCAATCTTAATGGAAATGAACATGACATAAACAAACATACTTTCATTTGTAAGTCACAGATATGATAAACAAAATAATTAATTAACCAAAAATGGAGGCTCCTGGTTAATACGAGAGGAATGGTAAAGCATAGAGGTGCTACCAATACTTTAGCTGACACCTCTCTGCTATACATACTATGTGCTTAAGTTAATTACAATATATAGTGCTAAAGTGAATACTTATAGTTGTCTACTTAATGAAATAGCATGCCATACAAGCATGATACTATTCATAATTACATAAAGACATAACCCAGTATCACACAGTAGCTATGATACTAAATTCTGAAACTAGCACAAAGTACATAATCCAATCTTTCTTCTGTCATAGATATCTAAATTATAAAGACATATGTTTATATGGGGTTCACTGGGTTCACGATTCAATTCAATTCAATTACGATTATCCTGTCAACTATTCAATATATATATATATATATATATATATATATATATATATATATATATATATATCCAGTTCCAAAAAAGGGAACTCACTGGGCTTTAATAAAACATAACATTTATTGTATAAAAATGTAAACTGACATAACGTTTCGGTGCCCATTTGTTACATTATACATCGATTTAAATAACTTCACATGTGGCCATCCAGGTCCCACGCTGTCCCACAACAGTGATGTCATCATCGGCCCGCGCCGCATGACGCGCCACTAATCGTAAGCAAGCGTTGCCATGGCAACCCGTAAATAAAAACATCATTACGGGCCAGTATAGCCGATGCGAAGCTAATAAAAATGATACAACATGTCACAACAAACTAAAATATACAGTCACAAGCCTACATAGCAACTTATAGTAGTGGCAACAGCTCTTAACCGCTTAACGTCTGGCCATACAATCCATATATTTATTGTGCAAAGTGACACTTTTTGCAGGCTACTAGGATATGGCAGGCTGTATAGATATATACAGAGGGACATAGAACCATACAATATGTGCAGTAATATCATGGTATATTATACCAATAACGACATTGGCCCAGACACTATCCCTAATCATATATATCCAATAATGTGAATAGTTATTGGTCTTCAGTAACTCCTGTAGTATAGGTAGAAATCAGTGAGCACCCACTAGAGTGTACGTTCATGTGGATTATTAAAGGGTTCCATCACATATATTAGCAGACATATACTGGATTTTCATCAATATAACGACAGGAGTTTAATAGAAAGGTCTAAAGTCCAGAGAGGTGTTGAGACCCCTTGGCATTAGTGTATCCATCATATAGATCCATTTAGTCTCTAACACCGGCTGTTCCGACTCTCCTTTTTCCAAGGCTTCCCTAATGGCGCATCAATGGTTGGCCATCCTGTCCCTAAAGGGGGTAATCGTTTTACCAATATAGACAAACAAGCAAGGACAAATAACCACATAAGTACTCATACACGTCAGCCTGTGATGAATTACATACCATCTGTTACTATGTGGATGCTGGAACAATGAACCCCTTAGCATGCTGTTACAGGTTACACAATTGCCACATGGAAAGCAACCTCTTTTGACTGACTTAAGCCAGGTATCCTTCCGATAGCATTTGACAGGGTCTGTTTTCACCAGGATGTCTCTTAAGTTGTCCGCTCTACGATACACCATTGTGGGGGGCCTCATGTGCTGAAATGGTAACGATGCATCGGATTCAATTACCGGCCAATGTTGTCTCACTGATTTCGCCATTGTCTCATACGTTGGGACATATGAAGTCACAAAATTCAGCTGATTTTTATTCACACTAGTATTCAAGTTCCCCTTGACCAATTTATTCTCAATATGGTTCAACAACCTCTTTTTAATGTCTGCGATCAATTTTCTCTCATAGCCTCTTGACACCAGTTTCTTCTCCATTTCTGCCAGTTGAAGCATCATTGTGGGTGCCTCACTATTATTTCTGATGACCCTTGTGAGCTGCGAGGTGACGATTCCTGTTTTTTGGTGCCTGGGATGGAAGCTCCTGGCGTCTAACAAAGAATTACGATCCGTCGGTTTTGTAAAAAAAGGGATGTACCAAAGCTGCAACCATCACAGGCATCAATCTTATAGATATTAAGATCAAGGAAATGTACAGTGTTTATGTCATACTCCCAACTTAAATAGAATAGGACTTTCCATGGGGTTCAAACATTACACCCACTCCTGCTATTCTACTACTCCCCCTCTCCACACTAAAAATACATCATCGATGTAGCATGTGTAATACTGAATATTGGGGTGCGTGAATGGCATCAACATCTCCTGTTTATACCATGCCATATAAAGGTTTGCATAAGTGGGTGCCATGTTCGAACCCATGGCTGTGCCTGCAATTTGGAGATAATTATCCAATTCAAATTTGAAATAGTTTTTTTCCAAGCAAATGGTGAAAAGTTCACATAGAAATTCTATAGGTGGACCAGTATAGAAATTCTATAGGTGGACCAGTATATAGTGGATTCCCAGTTACCATGGTTTTGACAGCTCTGACCCCCCCAATATGGGGGATCGCAGTGTATAAGATGTCAACATCTATGGTAACCAGGATGTCATTGTGCTGTAGAGCAATATAATCCCTAATAATCCTAATCATGTTAGGTGAATCCTGTAGGTATGCTTGTGTATCTCTCACAACAGGCTGCAAGGGAAAATCTATGTAAATCGCTAGGCTAGATAGTAATGAATCTCTGGCAGACACGATAGGTCTGCTAGGAGGGTCAGTCAAAGTTTTATGTACCTTTGGAAATAGGTACAGCACCTGTATTTTAGGGAATGGAGTAGTTAAAAAAGCCAATTCTTGTTCACTATATATACCCGCTTCAAAACCTCTATTGAGATATTAATCAATGGTGTTTTTAAAAGCAGTTGTGGGATTACCCCGTAATTTGACATACACTGTTGAGTCTGACAGTTGCCTTATAGCTACCCTTCTATAATCTGGGTAATCCTTGACCACAATAGATCCCCCCTTATCCACAGGGCAGATAATGATGGTGGTATCACTACTCAAATCCTTGATAGCCTGCAATTCTTCCTTACTCAGATTAGGGTAAAGGTTGTGTTGCTGAGCACCTTTAATATCTTGACACAGCATACGTGTATAACTCCTTATTGAAGTATGTGTGTTAGGAGGCTCAAAATCTGATGGTTTCTTGAATGTGGTCATCCCTGGTGCACTATCCCTCTCCAGACCACCTGACTATCATCATTGGTTTAGGGCTTAGAACCCCGGTAGTGGGGTGGAAGGGAGTGGGCTATGAGTGAAGCAGCCACAATGTGGTTTTAAAAGTAAGTGTAGGGGGTATTACTTGCAGAGTGCTCAAAATAATATGCACAGTATAGGTTGTGGGCTTGAGGTATTTTTCATTTATAAATAGACTTTGTTGCTCATTCACAGATTTCTCGAACTCTTAGGGTAAGTTAGACAGTTCTCTTATGCTTTTAAACAAGGCACTTCCCAAGCAATATGCACATAACTTTGAGCAATGGCACTTACTGCATCTAGCATTCTCTGCAGCCTCGGCTGTGCTGATATTCATCCATCCATCTGATCTCACCCGGTTCCAGGATCAGCTCTCCTCCGTACCCAGATTGATATCCTCCTTTGACAACACCATTCTCATTGCGCTACCACTCACTACGAACCAGTAATCAAGTGTTCAGTATTTTACTCCGCTGCTGATTGGAACATGTCACTTGAGTCAATCCCTTTAACTAATCCCCTTCAGGCTGCTCTGCTCTACCCGTGCTCACTCAAAGGCCAGAATTTAGACTTTGCATATTACATGCAGAGCCCTGAGCTGACTAATGCTGCAGAATGCAGATTATCTAAATTGGGGGTCCCAGACCAGGATGCCAGGATACCATCAGTGCATGGCCACCCTCTGGGCTGGGCCCCTAAATGAAGTCACCCCCTGATACTGAGTGCTGGATTCTTAGTTCCCTGGGACAAAAAGCAGGGATTGATAAATATGTTATGGCATTGTCTGCAACTAAGGATCCATTACTCGGTATCTTTCCTTGTCTCTGGTGTTGGCCAGAGGCGGGGTCATGTGACATTGCGTGAATCGATTCGACTATTCACTGCATCGATGCAGCATCTTTGAAAGCTGCACCGTGATGCATTGCGGTGGCAATTATTATCAACAACCCTAATCAACACAGATGCAAGTCTTACAGGTTGTAGAGCTGTCTGGGCACCTCTGACAGTAAAAGGAGTTTGGAATCCTCAGGAGGCGAGGTTACCAATCACTATTTTGGAACTCCATGCTCTTTTCAGTGCCCTTCAATATTGGCCTTTATTGAAGAAAGAGCCTTATATTCAATTTCAGAAAGACAATATCATGACAGTGGCCTATGTCAATCGTCAAGGGGAACTCGAAGTTCCCTAACCATGATAGAGGTTTCTCAAATCCTTTCTTGGGCAGAAACCCACTCCTGCCTCATCACTGCGGTTCACAACCCAGGTGTGGACAATTGAAAGGCAGATTACCTCAGTCGTCAATCCCTACATCCAGGAGACTTGTCTCTCCACCAAGATGTGTTCAATCTGACTCTACAACTTTGGGGACTACAATAAATAGATCTGATGGCCTCTCATTTAAATAAGAAACTTCCTAGGTACCTTGCGAGGTCCAGGGATCCTCAGGCGGAGGTTTTGGAAGCTTTAGCAGTACCCTGGTCTTACTGGCCTTCCTATATATCCCCCCCTCACCTCTGGTCCTGCTTCCCAGAGTGATTTAGAAAATCAAAATGGAACTGTCATTTGTAATCCTGATCGCCTCAGCGTGGCCTCACAGGATTTTGTATGTGGATCTAGTTTGAATATCCAAGTTGCCCTCCGTTGCCTCTTCCTTTAAGGTCAGACCTACTGTCTCAAGGTCCCTTCTTCCATCCAGATCTAAGTCTCTAAACTTAATAGCATGGAAACTGAATGCTTAGTTCTCAGTCATATAGGATTCTCTGACTCTGTGATTAACACTATGATTTAGGCCCGCAAGCCTGTTTCTTGGAAGATCAATCACAAACTTTGGAAATCTACCCATGATAATTCCTGTCGTTCTTTTAGAATTCCTAGGATTCTTCCATTCCTTCAGGATGGTTTAAATAAGGGTTTATCTGCCAGTACCTTGAAAGGACAAATCGCTGCCCTTTCTGTAAAAAATTCTGACAAATTTATTTTTTTCCCCTATTGCCGGGTTTCTGTATTATGTGATAGCCAGAGAAAAAAATCACAGACTAGTATATGTATACACTGAACTTGTGCACATGCTCAGTAGGAGCTGTTGCCTCAGAATGTGTGTATATAAAAAGACTGATAATAGATAATAGAAGTAAATTGGAAATTCTCTTAAAACTGCATGCTCTATCTGAATCATGGATGTTTAATTTTGACTTTATTGTCCCTTTAAAGTTGCCTGTAGATGGAAGTTGAGGCGACCTCATGTGGTACAAATTTTCATGACATTATCTTTTTTACCATCATAATACCTCATTTATACCTTGGTTCATTGTCATCTGTCCCTTATCTCGTTATAAACACACTGTGGACTCATATAAAGCCATATTAGATCATATCCAAATCAGGTTTACATAGACATTGCTAATTATTTATAATTCTCACCCCATTTTTTTTTTAATTATTATTTTACCCTATTTATTCTTTCCTTTACGTTATTATGACACTGTTAATATGCATATTCACCACACTTTCTCATGCAACTGTTTATGTGTTTTTATTTGTCAATTATTAAAATTAAATAAAAATGTATTACACTTAAGGAATATTATACAATTTCTACATGCTAAATATAATGATGTATTACAAAGCACAGATTATCCTGAGAATAATATATAGGTGTATGTTTAACCTTAACAAATGGGTTAAACACATAGAGGCCCATTTATCAAGCTCCGTACGGAGCTTGAAGGGCCGTGTTTCTGGCGAGTCTTCAGACTCGTCAGAAACACAAGTTATGGAGCAGCGGTCTAAAGACCGCTGCTCCTTAACCCTGTCCGCCTGCTCTGATGAGGCGGACAGGAATCGCCGCAATTCAACCCGATCGAATACGATCGGGTTGATTAACACCTCCCTGCTGGTGGCTGATTGGCCGCGAGTCTGCAGGGGGCGGCGTTGCACCAGCAGCTCTTGTGAGCTGCTGGTGCAATGCTGAATACGGAGAGCGTAGTGATCTCCGCATTCAGCGATGTCTGTCGGACCTGATCCGCACTGTCGGATCAGGTCCGACAGACATATGATAAATAGGCCTCATAGTTACAGTACCTAACAGGAGCTGCAGAGAATTGCTGGTTCCAAGCAGAAACAGCTAGGGACCCAATTAATCAACAGCAAATTAAAGCATGCAACTTTTCCAATATAATTTACCATAAAGTTGGAATATTTAATATTTGCAGTTTTATTGGTAATTTTAGTATACATACATATACATGGATGCATATATTTACACTTTTATATAGAGAACTTCTTCATTAGATTTTAATTTTGCACTTACATTATTCAAGTTAGTCTTTAAAGGGATAGTGTACAGTAATTTTCATATAACTGCATGTTATAGACACTACTATAAAGAATAAGATGCCTAGATACTGATATAAAAATCCAGTATAAAACTGTTTAAAAACTTACTTAGAACCTCTCAGTTTAGCTCTGTCGGAAAGGTAGTTGGAAAGCCCACTGCAAGTGGCAAATAAGAGACCCCCCCCCTCCCCCTTCTTTTGCATATGAAAAGACCCTTTACACAAACAGGAGCAAGCTGGAGAAGGTAGCTGACAGAATTCACATAAAACTTTGGGGCTTGGTTAGGAGTCTGAAAATCAGAGCAATGTTATTTAAAAACAAGCAAAACTATACATTTAAAAAAAACAAAAAACTTTCGGCCAGATTACGAGTTTTGCGTTATGAGCGGCTGGGTACTAACTTGCAAGTTATTTCCACCGCACACCTCCCTATAGTGCTGCTATTACTGGTTTGCAAAAACCCAGCGTTAGCAGGCAATATGTCAGCGTTAAGCTCCATTGAGCTCCACACCCCACCCAAATACCAGCGCTGCTTTGAGCTGGTTTTACGTGCTCGTGCACGATTTCCCCATAGACATCAACAGGGGAGAGCCAGCTAAAAAAAAGCCTAACACCTGCAAAAAAGGAGCTTAAAGCTCCGTAACGCAGCCCCATTGATTCCTATGGGGAAAGAAAATTTATGTTTACACCTAACACCCTAACATAAACCCCGAGTCTAAACACCCCTAATCTGCCACTTCTGACATCGCCTCCACCTACATTACACTTATTAACCCCTAATCTGCTGCCCCCGACATTGCCGCCACCTACCTACACTTATTAACCCCTAATCTGCCACCCCCAATGTCGTCGCTACCTACCTACACTTATTAACCCCTAATCTGCCACCCCCAACGTCGCTGCCACTATACTAAAGTTATTAACCCCTAATCCTAATCCTAAATCTAACCCTAACACCCACTAACTTTAATATAATTAAAATAAATCTAAATAAAAATTACTATCATTAACTAAATAATTCCTTTTTAAAACTAAATACTTACCTGTAAATTGAACCCTAAGCTAGCTACAATATAACTAATAGTAACATTGTATCTAGCTTAGGTTTTATTTTTATTTCACAGGCAAGGTTGTATTTATTTTAACTAGGTAGACTAGTTACTAAATAGTTATTAACTATTTACTAGCTACCTAGTTAAAATAAATACAAATTTACATTTAAAATAACACCTAACCTGTTTTACATTAACACCTAACCTTACACTACAATTAAATAAATTACATTAATTAAATACAATTAACTAAATTACAAAAAACAAACACTAAATTACACAAAATAAAAAGAAATGATCAAATATTTAAACTAATTACACCTAATCTAATAGACCTATCAAAATAAAAAAGCCCCCCCCCAAAATAAAAAAACCCTAGCCTAAACTAAACTACCAATAGCCCTTAAAAGGGCCTTTTGCGGGGCATTGCCCCAAAGAAATCAGCTCTTTTACCTGTAAAAAAAGAAATACAAACAACCCCCCCAACAGTAAAACCCACCACCCACACAACCAAACCCCCCAAATAAAATCCTATCTAAAAAAACTAAGCTCCCCATTGCCCTGGAAAGGGCATTTGGATGGGCATTGCCCTTAAAAAGGCATTTAGCTCTTTTTCAGCCCAAACCCTAAGCTGATTTCTTTGGGGCAATGCCCCGCAAAAGGCCCTATTAAGGGCTATTGGCAGTTTGGTTTAGGCTAGGGTTTTTTTTATTTGGGGGGGGGGGGGTTATTTTGATAGGGCTATTAGATTAGGTGTAATTAGTTTAAATATTTGATAATTTCTTTTTTATTTTGTGTAATTTAGTGTTTGTTTTTTTTTGTAATTTAGTTAATTGTATTTAATTAATGTAATTTATTTAATTGTAGTGTAAGGTTAGGTGTTAGTGTAACTCAGGTTAGGTTTTATTTTACAGGTAAATTTGTATTTATTTTAACTAGGTAGTAAATAGTTAATAACTGTTTACTAACTAGTCTACCTAGTTAAAATAAATACAAACTTGCCTGTGAAATAAAAATAAAACCTAAGCTAGCTACAATGTAACTATTAGTTATATTGTAGCTATTTTAAGGTTTATTTTATAGGTAAGTATTTAGTTTTAAATAGGAATTATTTAGTTAATGATAGTAATTTTTATTTAGATTTATTTTAATTATTTTAAAGTTATTGGGTGTTAGGGTTAGACTTAGGGTTAGGTTTAGGGGTTAATAACTTTAGTATAGTGGCAGAGATTTTGGGGGCAGCAGATTAGGGTTTAATAACAGTAATGTAGGTTGCGGCGATGTTAGGGACAGCACATTAGGGGTTAATAATATTTAACTAGTGTTTGCGATGCAGGAGTACGGCGGTTTAGGGGTTAGTATGTTTATTATAAATGTTATTTATTTATTTAAAGTCATGTGAATTAATAAACTTACAAGTTTACAGGTTATAGTGTTCATCAATAACATACAGTTCTGGTATTCTATTCATTATAATTACCTTATAAAAAAGTATTGTGATATTCCATGCTCCTACGCTGCCCTCTAGTGTCATATATATGTTTTGCAGTCAGAGTTCTTGAAATATTTTCTGTTTTCAAGTCACTTTAAAGCAGACATTGATTTAACATCAAACCTAAAATTTTTCTTTTGTCACTCAGAGAAAACAATTAAAAAAAAAAAAAAAAAATCAGTTTACTATTTACTTTATTCTCTTGGTATCCTTTATTGAAGGAGCAAAAATAATCACTCGGGAGCTAGCTGAGCACATCAAGTGAATCAAAGACAAGAGGCATATAAGTGCAGTCACCAATCAGCAGCTGGCTTCCTGTAGTATATTACTGATCCTGAGCCTACCTAGGTATGATATTCATCAAAAGATACCAAGAGGGTGAAACAAATTAGATGATAGAAGTAAATTGGAAAGTTGTTTAACATTGCATGCTCTGTCTGACTCCTGAAATGTCAATTTTGACTTAGAAGGTATGTACCTGCTTGAGCACACTAATGTGTTTTATTTTCAATTAACAAATTTTTTTTATATTTCTAAAACATGGACAAGAATATAGGCCTATTGCTAAATCATTGGTCCCTAAGGTATGGATCCTGTTATACGACTTTCTGATAAGCTTACTGTTGAAGTTTCTAATGGCTAATTATTACAGTTTTTCTCACTCTTAGCACATTAAACCTGTTTATGTATGTATGCATTTATTTATTTATTTTTGTTCAGCCTTTTTTTGTAATAACTATATCGTGAAACTGTATTATGGATCTAGCATATGCTTAGATGTCTCAATAATGAACAAACATGGTCCTTTATATTGTTCTTGTGGGGCTGTGACAGGAAATAATTGAATAACAAAATACAAGGAAGCCCAGCAATATCTGCAAGTGGGTGCACGCTCCAAGGGTCCTGCCAAAAACCCCTAGCAGAAGTCAAAGTCCAAGAAGCAGCAGCACCACCAAATAAGCAATTTAATCTATCTTTATTGGGACATCATGAAGACAAAAAACACGACATTTCGGTCTATCTGACCTTAATCATGTGGTATCAGGAAATAATTGACCCTTCACAAATTAAGAAAAAAATAAAATGTAAAATATTTTTAAAATGATGAATAATACATGTTGCAATGATTTCTATTATGTAAAAGCCGTAAGTATTTTTTATGACAACAATAAAGATAGCAACATATTCTGCTTTTTAAAGCTACAATAAATGAATCATAAAAAACACAAGAGAATATAAGTTTACAAAATAATAAATTGCATTACCACATTGGGTGCTTACAATATAGGTGATGATTGGGATTGTGGAGGCAAAATGTATGATTAATATTTAATTGATAGTGCACTGACTAGAGAATAAATATTGGTCAAGGAGAGGCAGGTGAAGTAGAACAGCTTGTTTCATGGGAGATCATGTGGTAGAGGCCAAGGTGAGGAGCTGTCAGATCCTATACAACCCACGAATGATAGAGATATTAATGTCATGCGATTGGTCGTGCGAATGAAGGGGCGGGCATTACACACTGCGATGAGTGTGTAATGATACATACGGCCCAGTGTATGAACAGATCCGCTGCCCTTATGTAGTGAAAGCGAGCGAACAGCTTCACAAGTTGAGAAGCTGTCCGCCTGCCCGCCTGTTAGTACATGGAGCCCTAACTAAATATAGTTGCTGACCAAACTTCATCAATGCAATATAGGTGCAAGTATTGATCTGGTGGTCCTTCATCTACAGTTTGATTGACTTGGTTGCATTGCATGGAACATTTTCCTGCTGAAAAAAACAATCCTCAGAGTTGGGGAACATTGTCAGAGCAGAAGGAAGCAAGTTTTCTTCCAGGGTAACCTTGTATGTGGGTTAATTCATTCGTCTTTCATAAAGGTAAATCTGGCCGATTCCAGCCTTGCTGAAACACCCCTAGATCATCGCCGATCCTGCACCAAATTTCTCCAGGTCTCTGTTTAACCATTAGATCACAAGGTATTGGGCAAAAGTGAAAATTGGACTCATCAGGGAAGATGACCTGGAATCGGGCAGATTTATCTTTGTGAAGGACGCATGAATCAAGCTATGTACAAACTTGCTTGCTTCCTTCTGCTCTTACAATGTTCCCCAACTCTGAGGATTGTTTTTTCTAGTAGGACAATGGTTAATCAAGGTGTGAATGGAGGACTACTAAATCTAGACACTGTCATGGCCAGCTCAATCTCTAGTGCAAACAAAGACAAAAGAGCCGAGCCACAGTCTTCCTTCTTCTTTATGTATGCAAATCACTATGGAGTATCTGTAGCCCCCAAAGTTATAGCCAAACAATGAAATAATGACAGCACCACAGGTATCAGCAGGTGAAAGGTTTACGGGGAGAAACCACAAGTACATGCAACGTTTCGGACCTAAAAGGTCCTTAATCATGCATAACCAGACAGGTGTGCAAACACAGTTTAAATCACTAGTTCTGTCCAATTACATTGCAGATCTCTCATATAGGATTTTTAACCCTTAAAATATATTCTATGTGCATTCTTACAATTAACAGGGACATCTAGTGGTTACAAAAGATTATTACAATGAGCTGCAAAAAATCATAAAAACAAATGCAAATCATAATCAATATTCAGACCATAGGGATATAAAGTATTGAAGGATTTAATCCACCATACTTCTTTTTGTTTTAATTTTAACTCTCTATCTATATATAGTTCTGACAACACAGCGTCTTTTTTGTCATGTTGCCCAGTTATCATTTTCTGCAAATAAATGCTCAAAATGAAAAAAAAAAATTATATGGAATTTGGGAGAAATGTCAGTAGTTTATAGAATAAAACAAAAAAGTGAATTTTACTCAAACCCATAAATAGTAAAACCAGAGAAACTGATAAATTTGCAGTGGTCTCTCAATTTTTTGAGCTGTATATATATATATATATATATATATATATATATATATATATATATATATATATATATATATATATATATATATATACAGGGAGTGCAAGAATTATTAGGCAAATTAGTATTTTGACCACATCATCCTCTTTATGCATGTTGTCTTACTCCAAGCTGTATAGGCTTGAAAGCCTACTACCAATTAAGCATATTAGGTGATGTGCATCTCTGTAATGAGAAGGGGTGTGGTCTAATGACATCAACACCCTATATCAGGTGTGCATAATTATTAGGCAACTTCCTTTCCTTTGGAAAAATGGGTCAAAAGAAGGACTTGACAGGCTCAGAAAAGTCAAAAATAGTGAGATATCTTGCAGAGGGATGCAGCACTCTTAAAATTGCAAAGCTTCTGAAGCGTGATCATCGAACAATCAAGCGTTTCATTCAAAATAGTCAACAGGCTCGCAAGAAGCGTGTGGAAAAACCAAGGCGCAAAATAACTGCCCATGAACTGAGAAAAGTCAAGCGTGCAGCTGCCAAGATGCCACTTGCCACCAGTTTGGCCATATTTCAGAGCTGGTAATGAAGGAATATGTACAGCGCCAATAAAGGCTAAGGGATAAATATAAACACTAAAAACGAAATATACCTGCTAAGGCTGAACAAGAATTTATTACAATACAACAGTATTGGTACCAATAGATAAAATGGGTAAAAAACAGTTAATAAAAACAGTTGTTAAAAACAATGGTAAGGTGGAGTGTTGTGCTGATACACTCACAAAGTGCAAATAGCAATTGGGTCCAAGGGGTGGAAAACTAAAATGGTGAAATCCACATGGGCTTGTGGACACACAAATGAACAAAATGTGTAAGCAACATAAAAATGTATGCGACTTAAATGTGCAACATGATAGTGCAAATGTTGTGCAACATGAGTGAAAGTAATTGTGATCACTATGTGTGTAAAAGATAAGGAAAAATAATTCACATCAAAAATCAAAAATTACAATAAAATAATAATATATTGAAAAGTCCCGATGGCACTGCAGTGCAAAAAATATTAAATCACAGGTGAATAACTGCCATTGAGTGGAAAATGTGGAAAAAGGGGGGTATACCCAAGGCAAAAAGAGGAAATCCAGTGAAAAAATGAAAATAAAAATAAAAAAACAGATACAAAAATGATGTTCAACAAAGGATTAAAAAAGAACAAAAAAGAACAAAAAGAATGTTGTAATCCAAAAAACAGTAAATTAAAAGGCAATCACATGAAGGAACCTTGAATCCTGAGGGGTAGAGTTCCCAGGCGAATCCTAACAACGGTCAGCTCTTTGTCCAATGTCCTAGAGATGTCCCTGTAAAAAAAGGAGTACCATAGCGTAACAAGTCCTCAAAGTGGTTAAAATACTTGGAATAATGCTTACCAACAGGTCTACGCGTTTCGGCCCCAAAATAAGGCCTTTATCAAGACTTGATAAAGTTATTCACCTATTCAACTATCATGTTGCACATTTAAGTCGCATACATTTTTATGTTGCTTACACATTTTGTTCATTTGTGTGTCCACAAGCCCATGTGGATTTCACCATTTTAGTTTTCCACCCCTTGGACCCAATTGCTATTTGCACTTTGTGAGTGTATCAGCACAACACTCCACCTTACCATTGTTTTTAACAACTGTTTTTATTAACTGTTTTTTACCCATTTTATCTATTGGTACCAATACTGTTGTATTGTAATAAATTCTTGTTCAGCCTTAGCAGGTATATTTCGTTTTTAGTGTTTATATTTATCCCTTAGCCTTTATTGGCGCTGTACATATTCCTTCATTACCTGTTCTTCCCTTTGGGGGTTGGTTAGACCCTTTATTTGTACTCAGCATAAGGGAATATCTTAGCGCTTGGCTACCACACCTCACTTTCCACATATTTCAGAGCTGCAACATCACTGGAGTGCCCAAAAGCACAAGGTGTGCAATACTCAGAGACATGGCCAAGGTAAGAAAGGCTGAAAGACGACCACCACTGAACAAGACAGCACAAGCTGAAACGTCAAGACTGGGCTAAGAAATATCTCAAGACTGATTTTTCTAAGGTTTTATGGACTGATGAAATGAGAGTGAGTCTTGATGGGCCAGATGGATGGGCCCGTGGCTGGATTGGTAAAGGGCAGAGAGCTCCAGTCCGACTCAGACGCCAGCAAGGTGGAGGTGGAGTACTGGTTTGGGCTGGTATCATCAAAGATGAGCTTGTGGGACCTTTTCGGGTTGAGGATGGAGTCAAGCTCAACTCCCAGTCCTACTGCCAGTTTCTGGAAGACACCTTCTTCAAGCAGTGGTATAGGAAGAAGTCTGCATCCTTCAAGAAAAACATGATTTTCATGCAGGACAATGCTCCATCACACGCGTCCAAGTACTCCACAGTGTGGCTGGCAAGAAAGGGTATAAAAGAAGAAAATCTAATGACATGGCCTCCTTGTTCACCTGATCTGAACCCCATTGAGAACCTGTGGTCCATCATCAAATGTGAGATTTACAAGGAGGGAAAACAGTACACCTCTCTGAACAGTGTCTGGGAGGCTGTGGTTGCTGCTGCACACAATGTTGATGGTGAACAGATCAAAACACTGACAGAATCCATGGATGGCAGGCTTTTGAGTGCCCTTGCAAAGAAAGGTGGCTATATTGGTCACTGATTTGTTTTTGTTTTGTTTTTGAATGTCAGAAATGTATATTTGTGAATGTTGAGATGTTATATTGGTTTCACTGGTAAAAATAAATAATTGAAATGGGTATATATTTGTTTTTTGTTAAGTTGCCTAATAATTATGCACAGTAATAGTCACCTGCACACACAGATATCCCCCTAAAATAGCTATAACTAAAAACAAACTAAAAAACTACTTCCAAAACTATTCAGCTTTGATATTAATGAGTTTTTTGGGTTCATTGAGAACATGGTTGTTGTTCAATAATAAAATGAATCCTCAAAAATACAACTTGCCCAATAATTCTGCACTCCCTGTATATATATATATATATATATATATATAAAATTAATTTTTTTCTACACATGATACACCCAAATCCTGCCCAGAAAGTTTTAAATAGCTCCCAGGAATAACCAAAACATACCCAGTATTATGGAGACAATATTTCTAGATCATGCACACCCTAGGCCTGCCCAGACCCCGAACATGGTCCATCTGGACCTTACCCCTAAGCTTCCTCTGACTCCCAGTTTTGAGTTTTGGTCTAAAGGTGTTGGGAGATTTGGAATATCAAGATAAATTGTCCTGCTGTAAGATATTTGCACGTAAAGATACTCAACACCTATGTAATAAGCTCCACCATCACATTACACCCCATAAAAATACAAAATAAATTCTGAAAACAAAAATAGAGGGGGCGTGTCCAAGTAGCGTCTCTGAGGGGTCGCATCCTTTTTGAGCTCCAGAGGAAAAAAGCAGTAATCCGCCGATTATTGTTTTAAACTCACAGCTTTAATCAAGATTGAGATTGCCATTGTATCCAACACCACTTGCTGATAAATTATCTGATTAAATCGCTGTGTTTATGAGTTTGGAGCCAGAATAGAACATCTAAGGCCTATAGCGGCGACAGTTTTTGCAGGCAGCGTTCCCCCCCTTCCTTTAACTTCCATAACTGTCTCTCTCATACTGGACAAAAGCCAGCCCCCTGAAGGAGACACGGAAGCAGAGTCCCCTACATTACTTTTGTAAGCTCATATTACAAATTACAATTCTAGATTCTAGATGTTAACGGCACAAATGGCATAGGACAATACCCAGCCAAATTACCTTGTTATCCTTTCAGTAAATAATGATTGATAATGTTAATATACTTATTATATTGTGCTCAGTGCATTGTTGTTTTATTTAATATGAGAACATCCAGCTTTGGTCTTTGCATCTTTAATCCTCTCAATAGCCTTACCAAATTAAAGGGACAGTCAAGTCCAAAAAAAACTTTCATTTTTCAAATAGGGCATGTCATTTTAAACAACTTTCCAATTTACTTTTATCAACAATTTTGCTTTGTTCTCTTGGTATTCTTAGTTGAAAGCAAACCTAGGAAGGCTCATATGATAATTTCTAAGCCCTTGAAGGCCGCCTCTATTTTATTTACTTTTCCCAGCAGGGTGAGAGCAAGCTCATTTAGGCATATAGATAGCATTGTGATCACGCTCGTGGCTAGTGGCAGACACTGCACTAATTGGCTAAAATGCAAGTCAGTAGATAATAACTAAAAGTCATGTGATTAGGAGCGGTCGGAAGATGCTTAGATACCGGTTAGTCACAGAAGTAAAAGTGTATTAATATAACAGTGTTGATTTTGCAAAACTGGGGAATGGGTTATAAAGGGATTATCTTTGTTTTTTTAAAAAAAATTCTGGTGTTGACTGTCCCTTTAACATTAATATTTACTTAGATGCAATTTTTCTTTTTGATTAGTTTATTTTCTGTTTATGCTAACTTTAACCCCTGGTTATAACTTAGATTTGCATATCAGGTCCAAGAGTGACCTAGATTGTTGGATTAAGGGGGAATAATGAGGACTATAAACCTATATGTATACCTTAAAATATCAGATATGAAGCTAATTTTGTTTTGTTACAAACCTGTTATCAGGTTACTTAAATGTGCATTCCAGTGAATATAATAAAGTAGTCTATTTTGTTGAATTTTAATATAAAAAAAAAAAAAAAAGAGGGCGCCTCATAGTGTATTTCAACCAAATAGGTATGTGAACATGCAGATAAAATAAGGCTCACCAGATTTTTCTGCACCATACTATGACCGGTGCTAACAAGCGGGCTAGCACTTTCAGTGGCTAATACACTGACAGAGGATCCCACAGCTATGGTCCGGGAGAAACTTCACAGTCTCCTAGTGATGCACCAGCAGGGAAGGGGAGTTAGTCCATCAGAGTCTTGGAAAAAAATACTACTGAATCAGATGAGTATAAGTATATATAAGACAACTTGCTGAGAATATAATAAAAACAATGTTTTATTCTCTTTGAATCTCTTTGCAACGCGTTTCTCGACCGTTACAATGGTCGTTTCATCAGGCAATAAAAGACGTATACAAAACAGCTTGATTAGCCAATAAAAATACAGGTGGCCCTCGTTTTACAATGGTTCAATTTACACCGTTTCAGAATAACAACCTTTTTTTCCAGTCATGTGACTGCTATTGAAAAGCATTGAAAACCAGTGGATTTATTAAAATATCCAGTAGGTGGAGCTGTCCGCTTGTGTTGCAGCAAAGCGAAGCAAGCTGAAATTTATCAGTTTAACCAGACCTGAGATATCGAGCAGATTTCAAAGGAACAAGATCTTCCTGTCTATAGATCAGTCCAGATTGGAATGCATAGAAAGAACTGTTTGCAGAAAAATGCAAGTGAAGTCTGTGTTGTGTGATTATTTTATTAGGTTTATAATGCTGTTTAGCAAATGTTTTTGTTCATTTAACTTAGTTTAATTATATATTCTGTGTTGTGTGCTTATTTTATTAGGTTTATAATGCTGTTTAGCATTTAAAGTCTTCCTTTCAAAGCTTTAAAAATAATGTATTAGGTGTTACTTATGACAATTTTGAGAGGGGTCTGGAACCTAAGTTCCTCACTTCCCATTGACTTACATTATAAACTGGGTTTCAATTTACAACGGTTTCGATTTACAACCATTCCTTCTGGAACCTAACCCCGGCGTAAACTGAGGGCTACCTGTATACATTTTCAAGTTAAAACAGGAAGTTGTCATTTTAAAAACACCAATATACACACAATATGTCATTCACATATAATGATATATCTTGTATCAAAGCGTTCATTTGTTAGACAGACAATGTGTATGTATGTAGTAATACTAACATCATATTTCTAAATTAAAACAAAAAAACACATCTTTAGTGCATGTTTTATACAGTATGTCAAAATATAATGTAATGTAATGTAAATCTGAGTGTTTGTGTTGTAGTTCAGATGGGTATTGAATATAAATCTGTAGTTTATTTGGCTGGCTTACTTGGAATAATTTTAAAGTGGACAAAAAAAGTTTATTTCAATGTTTCGCTTGTAGAGACACTAGAGTAAACCGAAGTGTTTGTTTTGCTAACTTGCTTTAACAAATATTCAAATGAATAAAATTGTTGAATAAAATTTATTGTGTTTATGGTTTTTGTTCCCATATTATATATAAGTCGCTGGTTGTTTTAAATACAATACATAAATATGAATATGAATTAAAACCCCCACATTTAGATTAATAGTATTTCAATGACGATAAATAAATCCAAATTTTAATTATATAAAATAGAATTTGAGGGTAGTGTGATCATTTTTGCAAAAAACGTTTAATCGCATCTACAATATAAACGAGGAATCCGATATATTTGTTTATAATAAAACAGTTAAAAATATTTTTGAGTTATGGAGAAAAAACTCACAGACGCAAGTGTATCCATGGATGCAATCCGATTTGATCAAGTTTTGGACCGCATCTGTTTATATAATAAGAATGAATAATTAGAGCGTAACGCTCTGTGTCTATAGAGGTATAGTGTACAAATGAGATGTTTACTTATGAGTATGTGTAACATTGGGACATGTTAAATCTGTTTTTATGTAATAATATGTGCGACTGGTAGTCTGTAATAATGATTAAAATGTCGGGTGGTTTGTTTTTAAATATCCTTGCTTGTAAAATAGGATTGCTATAGGGAAGGAAAAGGGATAAAGGAAAGGGGTGGGAGCGTAAGCCCTCTAATAGGTGTGTTGAGTGTCTTATTATTTTTGTGAAAAAAATATAAGGATCAACCAATGGAAGCTAATGATATAAAAAAAATCGTAATATATTTGAATAAAGAAAATATTAAATGATGTTTCTTATTACAGTAATCTAATGAAGGACTACACAAGTAATATTCATATTGTCTCTATCAGTGAATTATCAGTGTAGTTTGTACGTAAACTATGAAATTTCATTAAAATATATATAAGATAATATGGATTCCAATGTGAAAATAAATAGTGATTGTATAATAATATTTTAGAGGGATGTGTACATCAAATATATAACTTGTACTGTACTGATGATATAAATGTGATGGTATGTGTCTGAAGTATCAGGAGGTGTTTAAAAATGAAAAACAATGTATGTGATGAAATAATGTGTGAATTATTGTGTATATATTAGTATGAATGTTGTGTATGTATTGTAACTATGTCAAGTACATGAGGTAAATGTCTATAGCTAAAGAACAATGTAATCTGGTTGCAATGTTATAAATTCCAGTATGATAGTCTTGATAAAATATATAATGTATCAGTAATCTGTGCTAGTGTTTATGAACGTGAAGTTATGTAATGATGTATGAGTTAAATGGATACATTAAAAATGTATGTAATTGTGTGATCTGTGTACGTGAAGTAAGAATATATATATATATATATATATATATATATATATATATATATATATATATATATAAAATAAAGAAGTGAACATAAAGAGCATAGTGTATAAAATGATCTAAACATGATCTAAACATCTATTACATTCAATAATGGGTGTATTGACAGCCATGAGGTGTGTTAACTAAAAATGGAATGTTAGGTCTGAATAACTGATATGTTGGATATGTCATAATAAAGAAGAAATATGGAATCATAATGTATAAACGGTAAGGGATGTAAAAGGGAAAAAAAAGAGGAATGGAGGGAAAAGGAGAAAAAGAACATAAAAAGATCAATGAATGCTGCTAGGTCAAGATTGGAATTTAGGCCTGAAGGGTATAAAGTTTTGATTTTAAAAATCCAGAAGGTTTCTTGTTTACATAATCTTGTATAATCTATTATAATCAGATGATTTTGGATATAATCAATTGGTGAAAATTTGTATATGAGTGCATTACTGTTGTGATGGTTTAAACAATGGTTGGGGATACTATGTTTGATCTGGCCTTTTTACAAATTTTACCAGTTTCGGTATTGTTCACCACATCTAGTTCTAATTTTTCTGGAGGTGCATCCATTTTTCCCACATTTATATATTCTCTTGAGACCAAAAAACCATTTATGGGGTTGGAACTGTGTGTTTTGGAATTAATATGCAACTCTTTTGCTTAGAGCCAATTTGTTCCTCAAAGTTGGAGTCCTGCTATAAACCATTCTTGGTTTCTCACTGACAATACTTTTAAGCATCGGATCTCTTTTAATGATATGCCAATGTTTGTTTAATGTATTTTATAGTAATCACTGTTAAATTGTGTAATAAACATTATATCCCTACCATTGGTATCTGATTTGGATGTTTTGGATTTGTTGGATAAATTGGAATTGGTTTGGAACATAGTTGTTCTATCTAGATTTTTGGCTTTATTTAGCGCTTGATCTAATAGCTGTGTGGGGTAACCTTTTTCTAAAAATCTCCAATATAGTACTTGACTTTGTTCTAAAAAAATGTCTAATTTAGTAAATTCCTTCTAATTCGTCTGAATTGACTATAAGGTATATTCCTAATCAAACTTTTGTGGTTGATTACTTCTAAACTCTAGCAAACTGTTACTGTCAACCTTTTTAAAGAAAGTTTTGGATTCAATAGTATTGGCTTCCCCCCCAGCTTAAATAAGATCTAAATACTCAATGATTTTAGTCTGTATGTTGGGCAGTAAACTTAAACCCATAGTGTTATGATTTAGATGTGAAATAAATAATCAGCTGTCGTTTGGTCACCATCGAAAATAATAATCATATTGTCAATGTATCGGCTATAGAAGACCATGTTTCGCCCCCAAAGTTGCTTCGATAAAATATACCTCTCTTCAAAAAGGACCCATGAATTGGTTCGCCAAAACTAGGGGCTAATTTGCTGTAAAAATTATGTGGACATAGAACTTAATTTCTGTGATGCCAGATCTCTTATTTTCACTAAAAGGACGTGTCTACATTGAGAATTCTAAGTGCTCATTTTGCAAAGAAAACAAGTAATTTGTTTGTTGTTTTAACATCTGCTGTTTCTATTTAAGTTTACTTTGATTTAACATAAATATTTTTTACTAAAGGAGAACGGTTTCATTTTTTAGGGAAATACCATGGGGGTAGCCTCTTGCCTTTGACAACAAGGATTTTCATATTCTATTCTATTGGATCTTTTGATAATAAGTCCATTAGTCCTTGATCCTATGCATATCAAATAATAGTTATAACCCTATAAAAACTGTAACAATTTGAGCTTGAACAAACTACACTACAATAAATGAAAATGTGTTTTTTCCCTTTGTCTGGAAGCTGTTGTGTCATGTAGGTACAATATCCTATACCTTTTGTTTTTATATGGCAGCTGATCTCAATTTGCACATTATTTTCCTTTTGTTTACTATTTCATAGACATGAGATACTGTTATTTTATGGCCTCAAGGCAGCCTAGGGAAGGAGGCCTCAGTCATCTCTGAAATCAGAATCATTGTGTAATTTTATAAATATTTAATATAGGGCTCTATTCCTTTTAGAACAGTGGTTCCAAAGTGGGCGGTACAGCCCCCTGGGGCAGTAGGATAACTGAGGGGGTCACCAAATAGACCAAAAGAGGTGGAAGGGTGGCATTGGGATTACCATAAGAGGCACTAGTAGCAAAGAAGTGGAAGAGGATGCTAATGGGCGCCTCCAAGTATAATTATCGTAATTTATTGTGCTTTATCCTAGATGTGCAAAGCAAAACTTTCACACTATAAAGGGATAGTCTAGTCAAAATTAAACTTTCATAATTCAGATAGAGCATGCAATTTTAAATAACTTTCTAATTTACTTCTATTTTCACGTTTTCTTCATTCTCTTGCTATCTTTATTTGAAAAAGCAATAATGTAAGCCTAGGAGCTGCCCCATTTTTGGTTCAGCACCTGGGTAGCACTTTCTGATTGGTGTCTAAATGAAGCCACCAATCAGCAAGCACTACTCAGGTTCTGAAACAAAAATGTGCCAGCTCCTAAGCTTACATTCAAATACAGATACCAAGAGAAAGAAGAAAAATTGAAAATAGGAGTAAATTAGAAAGTTGCTTAAAATTGCATGTTCTATCAAAATCATGAAAGTTTAATTTTGACTAGACTATCCCTTTAAGGCTTTTTCATCAATGACAGTTCAGCTTTATAAGCAAATTATACGTTCTCTCACTACAATAGATGCAGCCACTTGTACTGTAGCCTTGCTTTCTATGTTTTGCCAGTGCTGTGTACATTAGCATGGATTATTAGCATAAACTGCTCAGTTTAGAATCATTGTTGTTGCAGGAAACACAGCTTTGTACAAAGTCAACCATCTAAGGTTTGTAAATCTTCTGTCATCAAAGATAATCTGGTGGAGCACTACATTAAACTTTGGTCAGTAGAATACACTTTCTATAAAGTTGATTTATTGGTGCAGTAGTACAACTATGCTCCTAGCAAATAAATCAACTCCAGATCTCTGATTAAGGTGATTTAAGGCTCCTGCTAAGTGACATGAAATCAGAGGTTGGAAAACTGGTATCACTTCATCAAGTCCATCCAGATGAACAGTTTTTGTACAGTGAAGTAATTACTAAATGTAGTTTATAAAACTCTTGCACAGTGAATTCCGACTTTAAAAAATTGGTATCAGATGGTAAAGATAATACAGTTTCAATAAGATTTAAAAACATTATTTTAAAATGTGAATATGTTTAATTGTTATTTCTTTAGATTGTATTGTGTAATTATGTTTATTAGTTGTTGTGCACTGCTGGTCTGAATATTATTTTTATGAGTTATGTTATGGGGGTCCTGATGTTGAGTTTATAGAACTAAGGGGGCTGTGGCCAGAAAAAGTTTGAGAACCAGTCCACTGCTTTAGAAGATGTGTGTTAAAGGGACAGTAAAGTCAAAATTAAACTTTAATGAATCAGATAGAGCATGCAATTTTAACCCCTTAATGACCACAGCACTTTTCCATTTTCTGTCCGTTTGGGACCAAGGCTATTTTTACATTTCTGTGGTGTTTGTGTTTAGCTGTAATTTTCCCCTTACTCATTTACTGTACCCACACATATTATATACCGTTTTTCTCGCCATTAAATGGACTTTCAAAATATACCATTATTTTCATCATATCTTATAATTTACTATAAAAAAAATTATAAAATATGAGGAAAAAATGGAAAAAAAACACACTTTTTCTAACTTTGACCCCCAAAATCTGTTACACATCTACAACCACCCAAAAAAACATATGCTAAATAGTTTCTAAATTTTGTCATGAGTTTAGAAATACCCAATGTTTACATGTTCTTTGCTTTTTTTGCAAGTTATAGGGCCATAAATACAAGCAGCACTTTGCTATTTCCAAACCACTTTTTTTCAAAATTAGCAATAGTTACATTGGGACACTGATATCTTTCAGGAATCCCTAAATATCCATTGACATGTATATATTTTTTTTTAGAAGACATCCCAAAGTATTGATCTAGGCCCATTTTGGTATATTTCATGCCACCATTTCACCGCCAAATGCGATCAAATAAAAAAAATTGTTCCCTTTTTCACAATTTTTTTCACAAACTTTAGGTTTCTCACTGAAATTATTTACAAACAACTTATTCAATTATAGCATAAATGGTTGTAAATGCTTCTCTGGGATCCCCTTTGTTCATAAATAGCAGACATATATGGCTTTGGTTTTGCTTTTTACTAATTAGAAGGCTGCTAAATGCGACTGCGCACCACACGTGTATTATGCCCAGCAGTGAAGGGGTTAATAAGGGAGCATGTAGGGAGCTTCTAGGGTTAATTTTAGCTTCAGTGTAGTGTAGTAGACAACCCCAAGTATTGATCTAGGCCCATTTTGGTATATTTCATGCCACCATTTCACCGCCAATTGCAATCAAATTAAAAAAAAACGCTAAATTTTTCACAATTTTAGGTTTCTCACTGAAATTATTTACAAACAGCTTGTGCAATTATGGCACAAATGGTTGTAAATGCTTCTCTGGGATCCCCTTTGTTCAGAAATAGCAGACATATATGACTTTGGCGTTGCTTTTTGGTAATTAGAAGGCCGCTAAGTGCTGCTGCGCATCACACGTGTATTATGGCTAGCAGTGAAGGGGTTAATTAGGTAGTTTGTAGGGAGCTTGCAGGGTTAATTTTAGCTTTAGTGTAGAGATCAGCCTCCCACCTGACACATCAAACCCCCTGATCCCTCCCAAACAGCTCCCTTCCCTCCCCCACACCACAATTGTCCCCGCCATCTTAAGTACTGGCAGAAAGTCTGCCAGTACTAAAATAAATTTTTTTTTTTTTAAAAATAAAATAAATTTTTAGCATATTTACATATGCTACTTTGTAGGATCCCCCCTTAGCCCCCAACCTCCCTGATCCCCCCCACAACAGCTCTCTAACCCCCCCCTCTGACTTATTGGGGGCCATCTTGGGTACTGGCAGCTGTCTGCCAGTACCCAGTTTGCAAGAGAAATAGTTTATTTTTTATTTTTATGTTGTTTTTCTGTAGTGTAGCTTCCCCCCCCCCCCACAGACCAATCCCCCACCCCCTAACTAATGCATTTTAATGTCAATAGTTAGTACTTTTTAAACTTTTGAGTAACTAATTTTTCTGTAGTGTAGCGGCTCCCACCCGCTCCCTCCCCGTGCACGCGCCCGCCCCCGCCCTCCCGTGCACGCGCGCGCGTCCGTGCGCGCCCCCGATCACCCCCGCCCACGATCACGCCCCCCTCCACATCATCAGGGCCATCGATGGCCGCCACCCGCCTCCCGAACCGGCTCCCACCCACCAACGGATTTAGCCGGTGATGTCCGGTGCAGAGAGGGCCACAGAGTGGCTCTCTCTGCACCGGATTGCTAAAAAATGTTATTGCAGGATGCCTCGATATCGAGGCATCACTGCAATAACCGGAAAGCAACTGGAAGCGAGCAGGATCGCTTCCAGCTGCTTTCCAGACCAAGGACGTACACCACACGTCCTCGGTCATTAACTGTATTTTTTTTGAGGACGTGTGGCGTACGTCCTTGGTCCTTAAGGGGTTAAACAAAGTTCCAATTTATTTCTGTAATCAAATCAAAATGTGGATATTCGAATATCCGAATGAACACACTAACTAATTTAAAGAATAAGGAATACTGTATAATTCATGAATATATTAATTATTCATTAAATTAGGTTAATTAGCACAGCTGCGCGCTGGGGAGCAGCACTTATTCTCTTCTTCATAGACTCCCGGGCCACGCTATTGCTCTACAGGTACATTAGTGCTGCGGATCCTTTCTCCTTTAGGCCCTGGACTCTGAAAAGAAGGGTCGGATTAAAGTGCCCCCTGTCTGCACTAAAGGAGAAGGGGCCAGCTGCAGTGATATACCTGTAGGGCGCTGGTTATCCGCGGTAAAAGGAGCATTAGTGCAGCCCGGGAGACTGGAGTCTATGAAGAAGAAAAGGATTAGCACTGCTCCCCAGTGTGCTATGGGTAAGTATCAAGGTGACAGGAGTAGAAGCGTTTACATTTGTTTTAAAGAAAACTAATGTTAACTAATATTCAGTATCAATTTCGTTTTTAAATAACCGTATACTGAACAGTGCCACACACTGTGCCGCATTTGTTCCGAATAATTTGTCTGCAATGAATTATTCAGTGCTGCACAAGTTTACTTCTCTTGGGATTTTCACAGTCAAATCCATTCTAATAATAACAAAAAAACTGCATAATTTGTTTATTGTAGGATGATTTCATATGTAATTAAATCCACAAACACTTTGTTCTAAGGTAACTGACATGAAATTGTTAACTGCATATTATTAAAGGGACAGTCTACTTGAAAATATTTATTGTTTAAAAATATAGATAATCCAATTATTACCCATTCCCCAGTTTTGCATAACTGACACTGTTATATAAATAAAAATGTTACCTCTATGATTACCTTGTATTTAGGTCTCTGCAGACTGACACTTATCTCAGTGCTTTTGAAAGACTTGTATTTTAGCCAATCAGTGCTGACTCATAAACAACTCCACAGGAGTGAGCACAATGTTATCTGTATGACACGTGAACTAGCTCTGTTTAACTGTGGAAATCTGTCAAAATACACTGGGATAAGAGGCGGCCTTCAAAGGCTTAGAAATTAGCATATGAGCCTACCTAGGTTTAGCTTTTAACAAAGAATACGAAGAGAACAAAGCAAATTTGAGGATAAAACTAAATTTAAAAATTGTTTAAAATTGTATGCTTTTTCTGAGTCATGAGAGTTTAATTTTGACTAGACTGTCCCTTAAATTGATCTTGGGCTAGATTCCAAGTGAAGCGCAATTCTTAGCTCAGGGTGAGTTTCTACAACCTTTGATATCATAAGAGGGTGCTAAAAAATTTTAACAAAAGAATTTTAATACGACCAGAACTTTTTTAACGTGCCCTAGCGCACCCATGGCTTAGTGCTCAAAGCAATATCCAACACAAATTTTACTGAGAAACATGCTCAACACGCACATGTTTGCACGCACTAGACCAGTAATGGCTAACCTTGACATCCCAGATGATTTGGAACTATATTTCCCATGATGCTAAACACTCTACTAGTTGGGCACTGTCTGTATCTGCATTGGTGGTGCCGTTATAGAGGGAGGCAAGTTTGCTGCCCATTGCTGAAGGGGAGGAAGGGGAGGGTTCCCTAAGCTACAGAAAATATTTTAATAGAAAAGGGGGAGGGATGGGTCCACTACACCATGGCAAAGGGGATTATGAGAGGGGAGAGGGGGCACTACAATATGATTGCTTGGAGGGTGGGAGGTGGAAAGGGTGAGAGAGGATCGTTACACGTCAGAAAACATTTTGTTGTGTTAATAAATTAATATTGTTTTAAAAAAATGTATATAAAATGGGTACCTGTTTGGGATGGATCAGAGAGGTGGGAGGGTAAGGAGTATCCAACACTGCAGAGAAAAATATTAATTAAAAAAAGCCCTAAAACTTCATACTGGCAGACTTTCTGCCAGGACCTAAGATGGTGGTGAGGAGGGTTGTTTGGGGGGGAGGGGGGAGCTGCTTGGGAGGAATCAGTGAGGCGAGAGGTGTCAAGTCGGTAATACCTACATTACAATACTATTAACCTTACCAGCTAACTAATTAACCCCTTCACTGCCGGGAATTTCAGTAGTATGGTGCGCAGCTGCAATTAGTGGCCTTCTAATTACCAAAACACAATGGCAACGCTATGCATGTTTGCTATTTCAAAACAACAAGGTTTCCAGAGGACCTTTTACAACCATTTGTGTTATGACTACACAAGCACTATCGCCTAGATTACGAGTCTTGCGTTAGCCTTAAATAGCAGCATTGAGAGGTTCCAACGCTGCTTTTTAACGCCCGCTGGTATTACGAGTCTTGAAGGTACAGGCTCACCGCTCACTTTTTTGGCCAAACTTGAAAATACCGCGAATCCACTTACGTCAATTGCGTATCCTATTTTTTCAATGGAATTTGCCTAACACCGGTATTACGAGTCTTCGAAAAAGTGAGCGGTACACCCTTTCCTGTCAAGACTGGTTCCGCATTTAAAAGTCAGTAGTTAAGAGTTTTATGGGCTTACGCCGTAGCATAAAACTCTTAACTAAACTGCTAAAAAGTACACTGACACCCATAAACTACCTATTAACCCCTAAACCGAGCCCCCCCCCCCACATTGTTAACACTAAAATAAAATTTTTAACCCCTAATCTGCCGAACCGGACATCGCCGCCACTATAAAAATATATTAACATCTAAACCGCTGCACTCCCGCATCGCAAACACTAGTTAAATTTTATTAACCCCTTATCTGCTGTCCCTAACATCGCCGACACCTACCTACATTTATTAACCCCTAATCTGCCACCCCCAACGCCGCTGCAACTATATTAAATGTATTAACCCCTAAATCGAAGTCTAACCCTAACCCTAACACCCCCTTACTTAAATATAATTTAAATAAATCTAAATAAAATTATTACAATTAACTAAATTATTCCTATTTAAAACTAAATACTTACCTATAAAATAAACCCTAAGCTAGCTACAATATAACTAATAGTTACATTGTAGCTAGCTTAGGGTTTAATTTTATTTTACAGGCAATTTTGTATTTATTTTAACTAGGTAGAATAGTTATTAAATAGTTATTAACTATTTAATAGCTACCTAGTTAAAATAAAGTCAAATTTACCTGTAAAATAAAACCTAACCTAAGTTACAATTGCACCTAACACTACACTATAATTAAATTAATTCCCTAAATTAACTACAATTAAATACAATTAAATACAATTATCTAAAGTACGAAAAAAACCAAACACTAAATTACAGAAAATAATAAAATGATTACACGCTTTTTAAACTAATTACACCTAATCTAATCCCCTTAATAAAATAAAAAAGCCCCCCAAAATAATAAAAGCCCTACCCTATACTAAATTACAAATAGCCCTTAAAAGGGCCTTTTGAGGGGCATTGCCCCAAAGTAATCAGCTCTTTTACCTGTAAAAAAAAAGTACAATACCTCCCCAACATTAAAACCCCCCACCCACACACCCAACCCTACTCTAAAACCCACCCAATACCCCCTTAAAAAAACTAACACTAACCCCTTGAAGATCACCCTACCTTGAGAAGTCTTCACCCAACCGGGTCGAAGTCTTCAACGAAGCCGGGCGAAGTGGTCCTCCAGATGGGCAGAAGTCTTCATCCAAACCGGGAAGAAGAGGTCCTCCAGACGGGCAGAATTCTTCATCCAGTCGGCATCTTCTATCTTCATCCATCCGGCGCGGAGCGGGTCCATCTTCAAGACATCCAACGCGGAGCATCCTCTTCTTTCGACGTCTTCTTACTAAATGACTTCATCCAGGGGTTGCAGAGCTGATGCGGCATAAATTGGTGCAGGATCGGCGACGGCGCTGACATCCGACGTGGAGCCTCCTCTTCATGCGATCGGCCGCCGCACACTGAAGATTGAATGCAAGGTACCCCTTTCATATTGGGGTACCTTGCATTTCTGTTGGCTTATTATTTCATATCAGCCAATTGTATGACAGCTGCTTAAATCCTATTTTGCTGTTCAAATCAGGTTTAATAGGTTTATTTTAGTATTTCCTAGTATAACAGCCGTGATGTGCTAAACAGAAGAATAGAAGAGAATCACTGTACTCACAATTATGGCAGCACCATTGTGCATATGCCTGAGGAAACAGCTAGTTAAGCTGAGAAATTAGTAGCAAGTGTCTCTAGGGGCAATTGTATCCCACTATTTGTAAGTATTGTTTTTTTATTTTTTTTAAATAATTACCATTTTTATACTACAAGCACGAGTCAGATTGAGAGGAGTGAGTCGGGCTCGATCACATAACCGTTGGAGCAGTGAGCTGGGTCACTGAGAGATCCCAGTCTGTGTTACTCAGCACATTGCTGCTGCCACAATTGTGAGTACAGTGATCCTCTTCTATTCATCTGTTTAGCACATCACAGTGTTACACGTAGGGGGTGGCCCTCTGTTGCTTTTTTTTTTTTTTAAATTCTTTTTATTAAAGAGAGTTCAGGCATACAACATGTATACAGTTACATATAGATAATTCAAAATTACACAGAGTCATACTTAATGGGTTTACAATGGATATTGAGTTGTCAACCAATGGAATACATAGTAATACATTTTATTAAAACCTATGGTTATCACACCTATGTATCAGATCCCTTCTCACTGGCATGTATACCCAAACTCTCTTATTTTTAACTTTGTTTTGAACTAAACTAACCATTAACCCTTAATGAACACAATAGTACCCTGTATGTCACTGGTCGTTAAGGGTTTTTTTCAGGACATAATAGCATTAGTCTAGCAAGAACACGCATTAATGCCCTCCCCCAGCAGGCTTTGTGGAATAGAGCAGTCATCAATGCTGGGTGGCAAGACCGCGCTATAAAACAATCAAGTCCCAAAAAAAGACCAGTGACATACAGGGTACGTCGCTGGTCCTTAAGGGATAAAACTAAACTAAATTAAACATTAAATCCTAACCCAACCAACCATTCAGGGGGGTATACCTCCCCCCCCCCCCAGATATGTAGGAGATATCCCAATCTGCAAACTATGCACCATTTTCAAAATTACAAGTATAGGCACTCAGTCAGGCACTGGTCTTGCTTGAGGCATAACTGAAAAGGCCAGAATTAAGGAGGTATATCTGCTTTAACTGCTGAATTACTTGGTATTGAAATGATATGAATTTGGTTGAGATGCACAAAGGCCCAATCTATTTAAAATGAGAAGACCTATATGGATTAGTATTGAAGCAAGGACTCTGAACAAACATAAGTGTTTTCAACCTTCTTGCAGCCTAGGTGTGTATCATGCATTTCAACATGTATAAGATTGCCTAGGAAACAAACAAACAATCAGCCCCTTAATGATGGGAGCTGCAGACATTATAATCAGACATTGTGAGTACTATTATTTTATGAGGGTTGACCATAGCCAAAGGAGCATTAGCCAAGTTATCTTCTGATTAACCAGCTCATGCGTAATTAAGGGAGCATTAATTAAAATACTTAGCAAGTTAAGGTGGGAGCCCTTTAGAGCCTATATAGATATAGTTAAAAAAAAAAAACAACACACCCCGTGGCAAGCCTGGTATGTGCGCCCAACAGGGCCAGGATTTACAACACAATAACTACCCCTTTAAAACAAGGTGCATTATCAATCACTATGGCGGCATAACAGTTTGATCCTGTTTTGCTATACAGTACCTATTCTACCAAGATTTATCCTCAAGCGGGAGTAGTAGCATCTTATATATGGTCTATTGAGCTGTAAAGCTAGCAAAGATGAGACGACTTGCCACATCGCAATAACATAATGAGAAATAACAAGATACTAGTCGTGGGCAGTTCACAATATAGTCCATTTATCAGCACAAGCAAAGCGACTATCTGTTTTCAAAAAAATGACATTGCATGTATGATATTTCATTGTAGGCTGGGACATGTAGTAAAGATCTTAAATTCCCCTTCCGGCTTCATATTTACAATAGCTGTTGACTGTGTATAGGCAACAGAGCAGCAATTCCAGCGCCGGAAGTTTCTAAGGTCAGATTGTGATAGGTTCAGTGAATATTGAGACTACACGAATAAAAGCACTTATATAACTTGTCCAACTAATTTACACACCAACTCGAGTTGAGAGTGTTATGCCATACAAACAGGGGTGGAGCAAACCAAATTATGTAACTCCCTGCCGCATACTACGTAACCCACACCCTCCTTCGGTGGATCCAGCCCATCTGAAAGTCCATATCTGACTTCATGGCTGAGGTGTCCAGCTTTTAGTGCTGAGATCCAGGGAAGCATAGGCTGAACAGGTATAGCTGAAGAAGGCCCTCTCTAAGGGCTGTTGACATCGGGAAGTTGCATTAGCGGGTGGCCAGATGGTCGCCAGAGGCGGTGCTGCATCCTGAATTTCCTTGGTGTCTTGTTTCCTGATCAGTGAGTTAAGATCATGCCCGATGATGAAATGTCGGTTGCGGGGTTTGTAGTCAACTCTGCAGGTCTAGAGGTGATATCAGCCGAGTGAGGAGTCAAACAAACATCCCCCTGAATCCCAACAGCTGGGTCCGAAAAGAGAAACCCAAAACCCATAGTTTTAGTGTACGGTTGCAGCAGGGCTAGAGGTGTGGGTTGCGGATCCATTGGGGAAGGGCAAGCTTGCATTAGATACCGGGTAGTCATTTGGAAGACAAGGTCCCTTAATAGCCTGGATTGTGTCATGTAGTGTCTCATAGCTAGAGAACAAACGTTCAAATGCCGGCAAGAACACTTCACAGATCTGCGTGGCAATAGTATTTTCCGACTCCGTTGCTCTGGACAGGAAGTTAGTATATACAGAATCCTTCATGGATTATTTTTAAGAGAAATGACCTCCGGGGAAGAAGAGAGTCGGTTTTCATCTATCTGCTAGAAATTCCCAGGACAGCTTCTCTGTCAAGGGCGATGCAGATGGCATAGAAAAATGATGCTGTAGAGGAGATTAGAAAACGGTTCTCTACAGAGCAGCAAAAGCTTGCATCCATCTTCTAGGGCCTGCCCACCGGAAGTCTCGCCCTCTGTTGCTTTTATCTGCACACAGACTGTTTGTTATCGAAATATCAAGGAGAGGAGCAGCCCTGCGAATTCAGTGAGCTGGGACACTGAGAGATCCCAGTCTGCGCCCTCTGTTGCTTTTATCTGCACACAGACTGTTTGTTATCGAAATATCAAGGAGAGGAGCAGCCCTGCGAATTCAGTGAGCTGGGACACTGAGAGATCCCAGTCTGTTGCCACTCAGCACACTGGTGCTGCCACAATATGTGAGTACAGCAATTTTCCTTCCTTCTATTTGGCTTGGCAATACCACAGTATTTTTTCTTATATTTTCCACACAGATTGTGTGTCATCTGAAAATCAAGGAGAGGAACAGCCCTGAGAATTTACTACATCCCATTCTCCCAAATGAAATTATCTATGGGCTCACTTTGAGATCTTGATTTGATTAAGGACATTGTAACTTCCATCTTTATCAAGCTGGACTTTAATTAATGTAATATCTTAAGTAATATTTTACTGTATGTGTATATCTCTATACCATTGACTTCTATTGTGTTAGCACATTTTGCTTTTTACTTTTAGTAGCTCATTATAGGCGCCCCCTAGGGACCGTAGCTATATATTGGCACAGGTTGTTTAGTACTTTGTTATTTTAGTATTTGCGATGCAGGGAGTGGCAGATTAGGGGTTATTTTTTTTTTTTAGGTGTTAGTGATGTTGGAGTGTGCAGCGTATTAGGGATTAATAGTTTTATTGTAGTGTTGGCGATGCAGGGGGTGGCAGATTAGGGGTTAATAGTTTTATTTAGGTGTTAGCGATGTGGGAGTGTGCGGCGTATTAGGGATTTATAGTTTTATTGTAGTGTTGGCGATGTTGGGGGTGGCGGATAAGGGGTTAATATCTTTAGTGTTGGCGATGTCGGGGGCGGCGGATTAGAGGTATTTAGACTAAGGGTTTATGTTAGGGTGTTAGATTTATAATAAACTTTCTTGTCTCCATAGACATCAATGGGAAATGCGTTATAGCGATTGCCATTCCGCAATCGTAGGTGTTAGTTTTTTTTCTAACATTTTTTCTCCATTGATGTCTATGGGGGAATATGTGCACGAGCACGTCAAGTCAGGACTTGGCTTTTGTGGGATATGAGCATAACGTACCATACCGCACAACACAAGAAGGTTTTTTTAGAACTTTTAATGGCAGCGCTATAGAAAGTGCGATACAGCTAAATTTTTAGCGTTATTTATGCACCGGGTTTAGCGCACAACTTGTAATCTCGCTCATAGTGAGTACAATTAAAAAAATAACAACAAATAAAAAAAAATCAGTTTACTTTTCTTATCAAATGTACTTTGTTCTCTTGGTATCCTTTTTGAAAAGCAGGTAGGTAGGCTCAGAATCGTGTACATATCTGGAATACTGTATGGCAGGAATTTTGTAAGAATGCTTTTAACAATTGTGAAAACCTTAATGCCATCTAGTGCTCAAAAACATTCTTGCAAACCTGCAACCATATAGTTCTCCAGAGTGTGCACGCTACCTATCTAGGCATTCTCTTAAAGGAACATGAAACTCAAATGTTTTCTTCATGATTCAGATACAGCATAGATGTTTAAAACACTTCCAATTTACTTCTATTATCAATTTTGAAATGCTAGTGTCCTTTATTGAAGGAGTAGCGATGCACTACTGGAAGCTAGCTAATTACGGGCTAGATTACTACTGCATTATTACTGTTGCACGTGAGCAATAAGTTGAAAATAAACTCGTTCACTTGAGCGCAATTGAATTAAACATGCAGCGGGATAGCTGACTTCAGAGCTCTGGTTAACTGTTATGCTTGAATAAAAAGGGGCACAAAACACATAACAAATACATTTAATAGTACAGTTACTCTCATAATAACACTAATACAATTTTTTTATTTCAATTTCAATAAAAAGTTATAAGGGCTCAAAGATATGAGTTCTCAGGTGTTAGACATAGAGATACATACATACAGATGTTTAATGTATATGTATATATATATATATATATATATATATATATATATATATACAGTATATTTATATATATATGTGTGTGTGTGTGTGTGTGTGTTTGTACATATGTATTTAGAGACATTTGTACATATATAAACACATAAATACATATATACACACATTTAGACATATATAAGTGCATTGGAGCCCTTTGCAGTCAAGTAGATGAAAACATGTAAAAGCAATTTTTTTGCAATATTCATATTAAAGTGTTTAACCGTGTATGTACTGTAAATACATTTCACATTTCAATGTTTTTCAAATAAAGGAATATGAATTTGTATATATAAATTTATATATATATGTGTGTGATCATATATAGGTATAAATACAGTATATACAGATATATATTGGAATATATATTTATAAATGACCTCATGCAAACAATAACGCTCCACTTGTAATATAGCCCTCGGTCAGTAGAACTATTGTGCAGAGAAACCCACATGCTCTCCTCTAGATCAGAAATTAATGTACATTTTCACCAACAAAAAACATTCATTAAAAAGCAAACAAATATATACAATACGGATTGTTACTCCCCTTTGATGTGGGCCAAAGAAAATTGGTTTTATATGTAAAAGCTGGTGAAGTTTTCTTTGAACACACAATGAGCCGTTTATTCTAAATATATGTGAGTATCTACACTATATTACATGGTGTATGGATGCCACATTCAGCACAATCTTCTTAATCAAAATTAGGAGCGTAAATCTCCAGATGAATGTCTGAAAGGGTTTTGGACCATATCTCAGTGAACAGTCGGGAATCCATGGTTGAACCAACGCCTCCTTCTGTAAAACATTAATTGCCTGTTTTTATTAAAAAATGTCTTAAAGGGGACACTTAAGTCAAATTAAACTTTCATGATTCAGATAGAACATGCAATTTTAAACACATTTCCAATTTACTTCCATTAACAAAAATGTGTACAGTCTTTTTATATTTACACTTTTTGAGTCACCAGCTCCTACTGAGCATATGCAAGATTTTACAGAATATACCTATATGTATTTGTTATTGGATGATGACTGTCACATGATACAGGAGAAGTAGAAATAGACATCACTTTGAACTTTGTCAGAAAAAATCTACTACTCATTTGAAATTAAGACTAGGGGACCGAATTATTAAGCTCCGAATGGGAGCTTGATGCCCCTTGTTTTCTAATGCTGCTCCATAACTTGTTTGCCTGCCCTGAAGGCCAGCAGACAGAAATCAACTCGATCGAATATGATCAGGTTGATTGACACCCCCTGCTAGCGGATGATTGGCCGCTGAATCTGCAGGGTGCGGCATTGCACCAGCAGTTCACAAGAACTGCTGGTGCAATGATAAATGCTGACAGCATATGCTATCTGCATTTGTCGATGTGCGTGGACATGATACGCTACATTGTATCATGTCCACTCGCACATTAATAAATAGGCCTCTAAGTGCTATTGTATTTTCTTGCTATAATGCATTTGTTGCTTATGCTAATCTTCTGTAATTACTGGTCCTTTAATTCTCTATGATCTACTTTTCTCCATACATTCTCTCCCACATAGTTAATTAAATTATTTAACTCCAAGTAAACTCTAAGGCCTAGATTTAGAGTTGGGCGGCAGCCGTGGAAAACCAGCCTTAGAGGCCTCCTAACGCTGGTTTTTACGCCCTCTGGTATTTGGAGCCAGTCATTAAAGGGTCTATACGCTCACTTTCCAGCCGCGACTTTTTCCATACCGCAGATCCTCTTACGTCATTTGCCACCTACCTACAATAATTAACCCCTAATCTGCCCGAACGCAAAGCGCCGCCACCTACGTTATCCTTATGTACCCCTAATCTGCTGCCGCTAACACCACCGACCCCTATATTATATTTATTAACCCCTAATCTGCCCCCACAACGTCGCCGCCACCTACCTACAATTATTAACCCCTAATCTGCCGACCGGAGCTCAACGCTAGTATAATAAATGTATTATACCCCTAATCCGCCTCACTCCCGCCTCAATAACCCTATAATAAATAGTATTAACCCCTAATCTGCCCTCCCTAACATCGCCGACAGCTAACTTCAAGTATTAACCCCTAATCTGCCGATCGGAGCTCTACCGCTACTCTAATAAATTGTTTAACCCCTTAAGCTAATTCTACACCCTAACACTAACACCCCCCTAAATTAAATATAATTTTTATCTAACGAAATAAATTAAGTCTTATTAAATAAATTATTCCTATTTAAATCTAAATACTTACCTGTAAAATAAATCCTAATATAGCTACAATATAAATTATAATTATATCTTAGCTATTTTAGGATTAATATTTATTTTACAGGCAAATTTGTAATTATTTTAACCAGGTACAATAGCTATTAAATAGTTAAGAACTATTTAATAGCTACCTAGTTAAAATAATTACAAAATTACCTGTAAAATATTGTTCCGACCAGCCAATAGAATGCGAGCTCAATCTGATTGGCTGATCGGATCAGCCAATCGGATTGAACTTGATTCTGATTGGCTGATTCCAAAAATATTCCAGGTGTCAGCGATAGCCGGGGGCGGCAGATTAGGGGTTAATAAGTGTAAGGTTAGGGTGTTTAGACTCGGGGTACATGTTAGAGTGTTAGGTGCAGACGTAGGAAGTGTTTCCCCATAGAAAACAATGGGGCTGCGTTAGGAGTTGAACGCGGCTTTTTTGCAGGTGTTAGGTTTTTTTTCAGCTCAAATGGCCCCATTGTTTTCTATGGGGGAATCGTGCACGAGCACGTTTTTGAAGCTGGCCGCGTCCGTAAGCACCGCTGGTATTTAGAGTTGCAGTGGCGTTAAATTATGCTCTACGCTCCCTTTTTGGAGCCTAACGCACTGAAAACCCAGCCATTCTGTGAACTCTAAATACCAGCGGTATTTAAAAAGTTGCGTGGGGAAAAAAAGCAACGCATAGCTAACGCACCCCTTTGGCCCGCAGAACTCTAAATCTAGGCGTATGTGTGTAAAGTAAATAATAATAATATAAAGGTCACATACGTTTGAACGATGCAGTTGCTGTTTGTTCTGGGTGGCGCATCTCATTCTTTTGTTTTATGTATGACAGCCATCTGACTATCACTTTTAAATAATAAAAAGTAAGATTTTCTCTGAGTTACAACAGCTGAGTACTAATTGCACTTATCTCTAAAACTTTATTTAAAGCAGGAGCACCCTATGTTGTTTATATTAAGGAACATTTACTAAGGACATGATTGGCTTTTTCAGCAGTATACACATATGTGCTGAGAGTGCCTGTGCACCAGCATTCAAACATCACATCTCCTCAAATAAAAAGTCAGCAGTGGCTTGTATGACACAAATTAAATGGATACTAAACCCAAAATTATTTATTTCATGATTCAGATAAAGCATGTAATTTTAAGCAACTTTCTAATTTACTCCTATTATCAACTTTTCTTTGTTCTCTGGCTATCTTTATTTAAAAAGCAGGAATCTAAGCTAAGGAGCAGGCCCATTTTTGGTTCAGACGCTTGCTGTTTTCAAGCACTTTTCAATTTAAACCTTCCTATCACTTTAATAATAATATATATTTTCTCTTGAATTTTCATAACCAACCAGGAAACATTTGACTTTTATGTTGATTAAAGATAGAAAAACATAATTTACCTGATAAATTCATTTATTTCATAGTGGCAAGAGTCCATGAGCTAGTGACGTAAGGGATATACATTCCTACCAGGAGGAGCAAAGTTTCCCAAACCTCAAAATGCCTATAAGTACACCTCCCACCTCACTCATACTTCAGTTTAACATATAGCCAAGAAGTGAGGTGTAAAAAAAGGAGAAAAAGCATACAAAAAGAGGAACTGGAAAAAATAATGTGCATTATACAAAAAAATCAATAACCACAAAAAATAGGGTGGGTCTTATGGACTCTGCCACTATGAAAGAAATGAATTTATCAAGTACGTTCTTACATAAATTATGCTTTTCTTTCATGCAAGTGGCAAGAGTCCATGTGCTAGTGACGAATGGGATATATACCCAAGATGTGGAAGTTCACGAGTCACTATAGAGGGAGGGATAAAATAAAAACAGCTCTTTCAGCTGAAAAATTAAACCCAAAAAAATAATTAAGTTTACTTAAAAATTTCAGAAAAACTCAAATCAAAGGCATTAGAATCAAACTGAGACAACTGCCTGAAGAACTTTTCTACCAAAGGCTGCTTCTGAAGGAGCAAACACATCAAAATGGTAACATTTTGTAAAAGTATGCAAAGAAGACCAAATTGCTGCTTTGCAAATTTGATCAACTGAAGCTTCATTCTTAAGAGCCCAAGAAGTGGCAACTGATCTAGTAGAATTAGCTGTAATTCTCTGAGGTGGAAATTGCCCCACCTCCAAATAAGCTTTGTGAATCAAAGTCTCAACCAAGAAGCCAGAGAAATAGCAGAAGCCAGAAAAAATAACATATAGACTAAAAGTCTTTCTGAAATCTTTAGTAGCTTCAACATATTTCAAAGCTCTTACCACATCCAAAAGAATGTAAAGACCTTTCAAAAGTATTCTTAGGATTAGGACACAGAGAAGGAATAACAATTTCCCTATTGATGTTGCTAGAATTCACAACTTTAGTCAAAAATTTAAATGAAGTCCCGCAAAACAGCTTTATCTTGATGGAAAAATCAGATAAGGAGACTCACAAGATGAGAGCAGAAAATTCAGAAACTCTTCTAGCAGAAGAGATAGCCAAAAGAAATAATACTTTCCAAGAAAGCAATTAATGTCAAGAGAATGCATAGGCTCAAAAGGAGGAGCCTGTAAAGTTTTCAAAACCAAATTGAGACTCCAAGGAGGAGAAATTGATTTATAACAGGTTTGATACGATTCAAAGCCTAACAAAACAGTGAATGTCAGGAAGTTTAGCAATCTTTCTATGAAATAAAGCAGAAAGAGCAGAAATTTGTCCTTTTCAAAGTATTTGCAGACAAACCCTTATCCAAACCATCCTAAAGAAACTGTAAAATCCTAGGAATTAAAAAAAATGCCAAGAATAATCATGAGTTGAACACCATGGAATATAGGTTTTCCAAACCCGATAATAAATTTTCCTTGAAACAGACTTACGAGCAGCACTAAGCGTCTCAATTTCCATACATCAAATTTAGAGATTTGAAATCCTGAATGGAAAAACGACACCTAAGACAGGTCTGGCCTTAAAGGAAGTGGCCAAGGCTGACAACTGGACATCCCTGATAAGGTCCGCATACCAAAACCTGAGAGACCAAGCTGGTGCTATCAGAAACACATAAGAACGTTCCATTATGATCTTGGAGATCACCCTTGGAAAGAAGAACCAGAGGCGGAAAAATGTAAGCAGGTTGGTAAAACCAAGGAACTGCTAGAGCATCCACCATCTCCGCCTGAGGATCCTTGGACCTGGAAAGGTATCTTGGAAGCTTCTTGTTCAGACGCAAGGCCATCAGATCTATTTCTAGAGGACTCCACATCTGTACCAATTGAAAAAACACATCTGGATGGAGAGACCATTCTCCCGGATGTAAAGTCTGACGACTGAGATAATCTGCTTCCCAATTGTCTACTCCTGGGATATGAATCCACCCAAGAAAGTATCAGAGATACTTCTTTAATTGCTGAAGGACTGTGAGTCCCCCTTGATGATTGACATATGCCACTGTGGTGAAATTGTTTGTCTGAAATTGAATATAAAGTTCTCTCTTCAATAGAGGCCAAGCCTGAAGAGCTCTGAAAATAGCACAGAGTTCTAAAATATTGATTGGTAACTTCGCCTCCTAAGGTTCCCAAACCCCTTGTGCTGTCAGAGACCCCCAGACAGCTCTCCAACCTGAAAGACTTGCATCTGTTGTGATCACAGTCCAGGAAGGACGAACAAAGGAGGCCCCTTGAACAATAAGGTGATGGCTTAACCACCAAGTCAGAGAGTGTTGAATGTTGGGATTTAAGTATATCAACTGTGATATATGAGTATAATCCCTGCACCATTGTTGCAACATGCAAAGCTGTAGAGGTCTCATATGAAAATGAGCAAAAGGGGATCGTGTCCAATGCTGCAGTCATGAGACCTAAAACTTCCATGCACATAGCCATGATAGAGACTGAAGGTTTAGACCAAGCTAACACTGACTTCATTCGTCTCTTTTCTGTCAAAGAAAGATTCATGAACACGACATCTATCTAGAAACCTAAAAAGGTGACCTTTGTCTGAGGAATCAAGAAACTCTTTTGTTAATTGATCCTCCAACCATGTCTTTGAAGAAACCACACAAGTTGTTTTGTGTAAGATTCTGCTAAAATGAAAAGGATTGAGCTAGTACCAAGATATCGCCCAAAAAAAGGAAACACTGCAATACCCTTCTCTGATTACAGATAGAAGGGCACAGAGAACTTTTGAAAATATTCTCAGAGCTGTCACTAAGTCAAACGGAAGAGCAAAAAATTGGTAATGCTTGTCTAGAAAGGAGAATCTCAGAAACCGATAGTGGTCTGGATAAATCGGAATGTGAAGATAAGCGTCCTGTAAGTCTATTGTGGACATGAAATGACCTTGCTGAACAAAGGCAGAATAGTCCTTATAGTCACCATCTTGAAAGTTGGGATCCAGAATCCAGAATTGGTCTGAATGAATCTTCCTTCTTTGGGACAATGAACAGATTTGAATAAAGACCCAAACCCTGTTCCTGTAGAGGGAACTGGAACAATCAGACCTGAAAGCTCTAGATCTGAAACACACTTCAGAAAAGTCTGAGCCTTCACAGGATTTGTTGGAACATGGAAAAGAAAGAATCTTCCCATGGGAGGTCTTATTCTGAAACCTATTCAATATCCCTGAGAAACAATATCTTGAATCCACTGATTTTGGACAGAATCTGCCCAAATGTCTTGAAACAATTTCAATCTGTCCCCCACCAGTTAAACTGGTTTGAGGGCTGCACCTTCATGCAGTTTTAGGGGCTGTATTTGGTTTCTTAGAAGGCTTGGATTTATTCACCAAAGACGCAAGAAAAGACGCAAGAAAACAAACGCAACCTTCGCACCAAAAATATTCGCACCAAGAATGATGCAATAAATAGAAGCATCTTGCATCATCGCAAGCCTAATTTGCCCACAAAAATTTTAAAAAACAGACCAAAGTTACAACTAGCTAGAACCCCAGGTAAGAAAAAAAATTACTAAATTTCTCATAAAACATAATTTTCCATTCTGAAACTCTTAGACTGCAAAGGGAAATAAACATAGACCTGACTCATGGCAAACATATGCAATACATATTAAAACTTTAAAATATAACGTGCCAAACATAGATGAGAGTGTCTTAAAAAATGATATATACTTACCTGAAGGCACCCATCCACATATAGCAGTCAGAAAAACCAGTACTGAAACATATCAGCAGAGGTAATGGTAGAGGAGTATAATGTCGATCTGTAAAGGGAGTTGGTAGATGAATCTCCACAACCAAATTTACAGAGAGCCTTAGAATAGATTTCCCATAGGTAAAAATATGGCATCATTAGGCAAATACTCCCTTCACATCCCTCAGACAAACACTGTACTTTGAGAGGAATGGGCCTTCAAAATGCTTAGAAGCGCCTTTTACAAGTTGCTTCACCATCCTCCAACGAAGGCAAAGTTAGGTAAAACTGAAGTATGAGTGAGGTGGAGGTGTATTTATAGGCATTTTGAGTTTGGGAAACTTTGCCCCTCCTGGGGCGCGATCCGATATAGATCGTAGTTTGCAGTGCAAGCGAGGGAACCCTGCCCGCCCGTAGTTTCAGCTCGCAACTCGAGCTATCCTATATACGGCGCCGTCAGAGGCTAAAGTACCGTAAGTCTGACAAACCCAGCGATGTCCAGAAATCTGCGTAAGTACAAATTTCTGGAGGTCGCCAGTGACTTACGGCACTTTAAGAAACTACCGGCGCCTACAAAACCTGACTAAGTTATAAAATCACCCGTACTGTCTAACACGCCTCCCTAACATAGCCCGACATGTCTAACCCTCTATCCGCTATCCCCCCCTCACTATCCTAACAATAAAAAAATGTATTAACCCCTAAATCGCTGCTCCCGGACCCCGCCGCCACCAAATAAAGTTATTAACCCCTAAACCGCCGCTCCTGGACCCGCCGCCAGCTATATTACATCTATAACCCCCTAATGTGAGCCCCTACCCCGCCGCCATCTACCTTACCTACCCCCTAAAGTGAGCCCCTTACACTGCCGCCATCTACTTTACATACCCCCTAATGTGAGCCCCTTACACCGCCGCCATCTACCTTACCTACCCCCTAAAGTGAGCCCCTTACACCGCCGCCATCTACCTTACCTACCCCCTAAAGTGAGCCCCTTACACCGCCGCCATCTACCTTACCTACCCCCTAAATTGAGCTCCTACCCCGCCGCCATCTATTTTAAAAATATTAACCCCTATTTTGATCCCAATACACTGCCGCCACCTATATTAAACACATTAACCCCTAATCTAATCCCCCTACCCCCTTATATTAGGGTTAATATAGTTAATATAGTTATTATGTTTATATATATTAACTATATTAACCCTAATTATATTAGGGTTAATATAGTTAATATCGTTATTATATTATATATATTAACTATATTAACCTTATATAAAATAAACCCTAAGATAGCTACAATGTAATTAATAATTACATTGTAGCTATTTTAGGGTTTATATTTATTTTACAGGTAACTTGGTATTTATTTTAACTAGGTAAAATAGCTATTAAATAGTTAATAACTATTTAATAGCTACCTAGTTAAAATAATTACCAATTTACCTGTAAAATAAATCCTAACCTAAGTTACAAATACACCTACACTATCAATAAATTAAATAAACAATATCTAAACTAAAATACAATTAAATAAACTAAACTAAATTACAAAAAAAAACCAAACACTAAATAACAAAAAATAAAAAAAGATTACAAGATTTTTAAGCCAATTACTCCTATTCTAAGCCCCCCTAATAAAATAATAAAGCCCCCCAAAATAAAAAAATGTCCCTACCCTATTCTAAATTAAAAAAGTTAACAGTTCTTTTACCTTACCAGCCCTTAAAAGGCCTTTTGCAGGGCATGCCCCAAAGAAAACAGCTCTTTTGCCTGTAAAAAAAATAACAATACCATCCCCCAACATTACAACCCACCACCCACATACCCCTATTCTAAACCCACCCAAACCCCCTTAAAAAAACTAACACTAACCCCCTGAAGATCTTCCTACCTTGTCTTCACCCAGCCGGGCAGAACTCTTCATCCGATCCGGGCGATGTCTTCAATCAAGCGGCAGAGAAGTCTTCTTCCATCCGGGTGATGTCTTCAATCAAGTGGCAGAGAAGTCTTCTTCCATCTGGGCGATGTCTTCAAGCAAGCGGCAGAGAAGTCTTCTTCCATCCGGCGATGTCTTCAAGCAAAGCGGGCATCTTCAATCTTCTTTCTTTCGATCCTCCGCCGCGGAGCATCCATCCGGCACGACGACTGAACAAGGAATGAGGTACCTTTAAATGACGTCATCCAAGATGGCGTCCGTCGAATTCCGATTGGCTGATAGGATTCTATCAGCCAATCGGAATTAAGGTAGAAAAATCTGATTGGCTGATTGAATCAGCCATCAGATTCAAGTTTAATTCGATTGGCTGATTGAATCAGCCAATCGGATTCAAGTTCAATCAGATTTAGCTGATTGGTTCAGCCAATCGGATTGAACTTGAATCTGATTGGCTGATTCATCAGCCAATCAGATTTTTCTACCTTAATTCCGATTGGCTGATAGAATCCTATCAGCCAATCGGAATTCAACAGACGCCATCTTGGATGACGTCATTTAAAGGTACCTCATTCCTCGTTCAGTCGTCGTGCCGGATGGATGCTCCATGGCGGAGGAGAGAAGAAAGAAGATTGAAGATGCCGCTTTGCTTGAAGACATCGCCGGATGGAAGAAGACTTCTCTGCCGCTTGCTTGAAGACATCGCCCGGATGGAAGAAGCTCTTTTGCCTGTAAAAAAGATCACAATACCACCCCCAACATTACAACCCACCACCCACATACCCCTATTCTAAACCCACCCAAACCCCCTTAAAAAAAAACTAACACTACCCCCCTGAAGATCTCCCTACCTTGTCTTCACCCAGCTGGGCAGAACTCTTCATCCAATCCGGGCGATGTCTTCAATAAAGCGGCAGAGAAGTCTTCTTCCATCCGGGCAATGTCTTCAATCAGGGGGCAGAGAAGTCTTCTTCCATCCGGGCGATGTCTTCAAGCAAGCGGCAGAGAAGTCTTCTTCCATCCGGCGATGTCTTCAAGCAAAGCGGCATCTTCAATCTTCTTTTCTTCGCTCCTCCGCTGCGGAGCATCCATCCGGCACGACGACTGAACGAGGAATGAGGTACCTTTAAATGACGTCATCCAAGATGGTGGCCGTCGAATTCTGATTGGCTAATAGGATTCTATCAGCCAATCGGAATGAAGGTAGAAAAATCTGATTGGCTGATTGAATCAGCCAATAAGATTCAAGTTCAATCCGATTGGCTGATTGAATCAGCCAATCGGATTCAAGTTCAATCCAATTGGCTGATAGGGGGTATGTAATGTAGCTGGCGATGGCGTAGGGCGATCACATTAGGGGGTTATACTTTTAATGTAGGTGGTGGCGGGGTCCGGGAGCGGTGGTTTAGGGGTTAAATACTTTATTAGGGATTGCGGCGGGGGATCGCGGTTGACAGGTAGATAGACATTGCGCATGCGTTAGGTGTTAGGTTTTATTTAGCAGGTAGTTTAGGGAGTTACGGGGCTCCAATAGACAGCGTAAGGCTTACTACGGCTGCATTTTGTGGCGAGGTGAAAATGGAGTAAGATTTCTCCATTTTCGCCACGTAAGTCCTTACGCTGTATATTGGATACCAAACTGCGCGGGTTTGGTATACCTGCCTATGGCCCAAAAAACTACGGGCGAAGGCAGAAATATACGGGCGTAACTTCTATGTTACGCCTTATATAGGATACCAAACCCCCGCAAAATTCGGCATCACCGGCTTTTGCGGCGACGCTGCATATCGGATCGGGCCCCTGGTAGGAATGTATATGCGATACATCACTAGCTCATGGACTCTTGCCACTTACATGAAAGAAACATTAACAGTCTAATAATTATGTTGTTTGCTGTGTAGTTTTAATTGTTTTATATTATACACTCTTCACCCCTTATATCTTAGGAAAACATTATCTGATGTTAATGTCACATTACATTACTTTTTTCATGTTTTTGTGCGTTGTTGACACCAATGAGCAGCTGTTGTGACAAGTTCCTTGGTGCAGTGGTTCTCTTTAAATTAACAATAAGCTTTGGCTTTTGGATTTTGTTTTGCTTTTACACATGATCAGGTTAGAAAAATACATTCTGAAGATTACAGAACATCTAAGAATGATTCACGACATCCAAGTAAAAAGAGGTAGAAACAAAGAAACAGCACTAGCAAAGTGTGTTTGGAAACAAGAGGTGCGCCTATTCTATGCTATTCTTATGGTGGAGCTTCTAATTATGGTGTTTTATGTGAGATGTAATACAACAATGATACAACAATGAAATTATATATAGATGGTCAACAATAATAAGTGATAAATAACAAATACTTAATGGATTCCTTGGTGTTTGTATTCAGCACAAAAACATCCATATATATTGAATATACTGAAAGTCCCACAATTCCTAAGGAGGCGATATAGATGGCCCCAAAACAAGCAGCGGCTCTCTCCACAATATGCGTGAGGATAAAACTTGGTCCTGGGAATGACAAAAAAGAAGAGGCGCTCTGGTGCAGATAAACCCAACAATAAGTGAGATTTCCAAAAGGAAGAAATACTGATACTCACAAAGATATTTGCACTTCCAGTGCAATAATCCGCAAGCCGAAGCTTCAGAGCCGTTCGGCTGACTCTTTCTCTCCCGATATGCTCCCGGCAATAGTCAGGCCCCTAAGAGGAATGAAGCATAGGACACCTTTGGTGCAGATCACCCTGACCAATATCGAACTAACAACAGTGGGTAGATGTATATACTCACAAGTGTGTGTGCACAAACAGTGCAATATCAGGCGGACCGAAACTTTATAAAGCCGTTCGGCTGACTTCCAACAAAAGTGGCTGTTACTCTCGAATATCCAGTGGAAAGAATAGTTCAAAGCAAGGTAGAACAATGTAAAAAACTTTTATTAAAAATCTTAAAACTTCGCTACGCGTTTCTCGGCTGCACGCCGTTTCATCAGGCTCATAAATTTAGTGAACTACCTTGCTGTCTTAAAAAGGCTGAGTTAACCAATGGAAATGGTTTACATGTTACACACCCACCATAACATGTGCATTAATCAATTTAGTGCTACGCCTCTCACAGGTACTGGATAACTAACAGAATTGTGTTTCAGCTGTCAATAACACATTGTTGCAAATAGTGATATGTTAACATACATTTTTTAGCAACATTATACAGATAGACATAGTGAAAAAACTCTTCTTATATTTGATACACAACATATATACAATAGTCTGAATTTTAGATACATGAAATGTACGGGTGAATATCCTATAAATTCTAAATTTCAGGGGTCCCCCCCCTGCTAAATGTATATGCTCTGTTTACAATTGGCCCTCACTGTGGTATTACTAGATGTCCTAAAAAAATATATATATGTAATGTTATCAAAACTGAGTCGTATATAATTGAAGTTATTAGAAAAAACATATTAACCTAATACATACATGATACGATGCATTGTACATATACGGTTTCAGCTTGATAACATAATACATGGAGGTAGTAAGTAAATGTTATGATATTCATTTCAATTTTAAGTTTAATGGGATCTCGATATGTTTTCTAAATATTTAAGATCTATACCAATTTAATTTAGGAGATAATAACATTCTGTTGTTCGGATCTAAAAAATAATAATAATATAATTTCAAAATTCTACGTGATCCTGATTGCAGCTTCGGGTCCTCCGTGTTTTTAAATAAATATTGTGATACGGTCAATAACATTAAACTAAGGTTTGAAAATTCTGTGATGTGATACTATGGATTCCTAAAAAGCTATCCTCTGTGTAGTGAGTCTAATATAGTGCTAAAATGAATCAGGGTTAAAGGGGTTGTGTGAAAATGTGCCCTTTGTGTAGTGAATCTGTACGTGGCAAATGTCTAAGGTTAGTGCAAATTGAATCTAAGTGTAACAAAATTATTGTTGTGAGGGTAGTGTTAAATAATAATGCTACTATTAGTGAATGTAGCAAAGATGTCTAATGATAAATGGTGTGTGTTGGTGAAATAATATAATAATAATTTCAAATAATGATGCAACTTATAGTTGGTGTTGCTGTGCTTGTAAGTGTCAGTAGGTTTAGAGTGTATGGTGAAATTGCCAAATAATATAGCATTGTGGTAACTAGGTTGGAAAAAATTAGTATAGTTTATATAAGTGGAAAAGTGTATATGTAACTGATGTCTGGAATTTAGTATTTGGTATATGCCTTTACTCTATTGCTCCTGTCGATAAGTCACATTATAATCGGGATAATACCTGTTACTATAACTAAAGTTTTTAATTCAAATTTCTTGGTCATTAACCTAAATAATGTGTAATGGTCTTCTTTTATCTATGTTTATATTGTTTCTTTGAGGTCATATTATCTTTAGAGAGACCCCCATATGTACAATATACATATGTATAATGCAGAATGTGTATATATTTGGGGATACACCAGTCCAAACAATTTAGACTAAAAATTTGAAATAATGAATTCCCTGCAGGATGAGGCAGAGAGAGACACACCTCTGGTGGTAAATAGATGGATCTTAGAATGCTGCTAGATCCACATTGATATTGAGACCCAAAGGGTGCATGGTCTTCAGTTTGTGAATCCAGTATGTCTCTCTCTGCCTCAGCCCTCAGGAATCTGCTGTATAGGTTGGAGGGTTCGATCTCCTCTATCGGGGACTATCGTGTAACAATTAGGATTTCCTCCATGTTTTTTATGGCAGTGTTTAACAACACTATGCGATTTCTTATTTCTAAGAATAATACAATAGTGTTCAGACCAGCGATGACTCAGGCGTCTGATTGTGCAACCAATATATTGGATCCCACATTCGCAGGATATTAAGTATATAACGTAATTGGAAGCACAGGTCATCCTACTTGTAATTCTATAGGTTTTGGTGTCTACATGAGAACGGAAATAGAGTGTGCCATGACCAATGTGGTCCACACATTTTACATCTAGAAATCCTACATTTGTAGGCACCCCTATTCTTAATTGAACAACTATTATTTGGACTCTTATTTGATTTATTCGTGATTTTACAGGCCTTATTGGTTTGATGTCTAACAACCTTACTGGGTGCTAAAATATTTTTCAGGGTAGGTGCCCTTTTGTATACTATAGATGGACTATCACCAATCAAATCATTAAGAATGGGATCTCTCTTTAGAATTCTCCAGTGCTTCTGAAATATATTTTTGATTTCCCTATGATTACTATTAAATTGTGTTATAAATCTAATCTCCATTGGTTTGTCAGCTCCTAATTTTGTTTGTTTATTGTCCTTTTTCTGGACAAAATAATTTTCCCTTCTTCCCTTCCCAGGGGGTTGAGAATTTTCAAAAATTGCTCCTTCAAAGATGACACTGAATTATTATCCACATGGGAAGAGGCCCTAGGGGATTGCTCCATACGTCTAATGAAAATCCTAATATCACATAGGGAATCTTTAGTTACCAAAATTACATTAGAAATTGAGAAGATACAATTACACTTAGAACAATTTAAAACATCCACTGAATACGAAGAACTTAACAAATTAACATTACAGAAAATAGATAACTACCAAAAAGAACTTCTAGAGAACAAGAATAGGAAATTACTACGAGATGAGGGTGATTATAATAGAGGCGAAATTCACACTTACAATCACGGAAGATCCAGAAATAGAAATAGACAACACAATAGATTTAATACCCAAGTTTCTAATAGAATTAATCGAGAATTTGGAGCAAACACCCAACCCTCAGTGAATTTGTCCGACATGCAACAGTCGAATATTCAGCCAAATAGTGGTAACAATCTTGGCAATAGCGAATGGACTGTTGTAGACAGAGGGAATCATTTTAGAAACAATAGTAATCACAATAGGATTAAACACACAGCACAACCTAATCAGACATATCAACATTCCAATTCTTATGTTAATTCTACAAATTCACACCATCAAGGAAATACATCCTCTTATTACTCTCCACAACATTATATGCATTCCACGAGAATAAGTCATGATAGTTATAATAGACCTGTTTGGCACAACTCAAATCCTCGGAGCGACACCGATAACAGACGAGAATTTAATAGAAGAGATTCATATGACCACCCCATATGTGCTAATATTCCAATATCGAATAGATTTGAAATATTAAATGAGCCCACGGCCCCTTTGAGGGCTGATATAGGAAGACAAACAATAACAGCTAATAATGAGATTTTCAATGAGAGGACCCACCCAATAGAAGTAGAGAGCTCTGTTTTTTTAGAACAAAGACAGAGACCACAATCTTGTTCCCAGAGAAAAATTGCAAGCTATTTAGAGCCGGTTACCACACAGACTCAATTCCAAAAAGGAAAACGACCTTACACAGACGGGGGTGCAGAGGGCGTGGGACCACCCACAAAAAAACAAGACTACAAAAATTAAGTAAGGGTATATATAACTTATCAACTCATAATTTGACTGACGACGAGATACGAGTATTGGGAAAGGGATTATCTTACAGCCCTTCAAATTTGCACAACACCTTTAATTTGTTTGTAGACCTAAATAGATACACACAGAAACTCACAATGCAAAAATATTTCGCTGAGAAGAGTCTAAAAGAATCTAATGCTTTACCCATTTTGACAGATACTATGGAAGCCAGAATCACTTCTGGTTTTCCAACTTATGAACCGGATACTCTTTTGGAACAACTAAATGAGGGTTTCATCCAGACAAATTTTAGAAATAAGTCAAACTTTAACCCACAGATTTCTAATGACTCTTATATTGAAATTTTCAAAGAACTTGTCTTAGAAGAGTTAGAACAGCTTCCCAAAAATATTTCTAATCGAAATTTATTCCCAAATGAGTTAAAAGCTTTAGACATTTTAAAAAATAACACCGAACTGATAATCCGCCAGGCCGATAAGGGGGGCGGTATTGTCTTACAGAACCGTAGTGATTATATAAAAGAAGCAAACCGTATTTTGGAAGACAAGCACTATTACTCCCTCCTTAAAGAAGACCCTACACCTAGGTATCTACAGACTCTTGCAGGCCTAATAAATTTTGCCCACCAGGAGGGTATAGTATCCAAAAGAGAGAGGGAATTTTTGATTCCAAAGGAGCCTGCCTGTGCATTCTATTACCACTTGCCGAAAATCCACAAGGATACGACCAACCCCCCGGGAAGACCCATAATAGCGGGCATAGGCAGCCTCATAGAAAATGTATCTGCATACATTGACTTCTTCCTCCAGAAATATGTCATTAATCTCGAATCATATATTAGAGATTCATCTGACCTTCTGGAGAAACTCACACATATCCCCATCACAGATGATCTATTATGGATAACCTGTGATGTAGAAGCGCTCTATTCAAACATCCCTCATAATCAAGGCGTAATAGCAATTTCCAACTACTTAGAAGAAGATCTATACATCCCACCATTGCAAAAACAATTTATTTTACAACTAATTTTATTTGTTTTGCAACACAATTATTTTTTGTTTCAAGATAAATATTTTTTGCAGATTAAAGGAACCGCCATGGGCACCAGGTTCGCCCCTAGTTTTGCAAACTTGTATATGGGAAGTTTCGAGAATCAATTCATTTACCAATCTGAATTCGGGGCGAACCTGGTGTTCTATGGTAGGTTCATAGACGACCTTATATTTTTGTGGAATGGTACCAAAGATAAAGCAGAAGAATTTATTAATCACCTAAATAATAATGATAGGGGACTTAGATTTACAAGCTGCATTCATTCAGAGAGTGTAGTCTTTTTGGACTTGAGTTTGTGTTTTAATGGCAATGGAGGAATTGACAGTTCTACCCACTTCAAAACCGTGGATAGTAACAGTTACTTAGATTTCTCTAGTAATCATTACTATCCTTGTAAAAGGAATGTCCCATATGGGCAATTTAAAAGAATAAGGAGAAATTGTAGTTTATTAACAGACTATGACAAACAGAGCCTCATTCTCAAAGAAAGATTCAAGGAAAAACACTATCCTATGGAACTTATTGAATCCAGTTACCAAAGAGCTAGAAATGAAAGAAGGGAAAATTATTTTGTCCAGAAAAAGGACGATAAACAAACAAAATTAGGAGCTGACAAACCAATGGAGATTAGATTTATAACACAATTTAATAGTAATCATAGGGAAATCAAAAATATATTTCAGAAGCACTGGAGAATTCTAAAGAGAGATCCCATTCTTAATGATTTGATTGGTGATAGTCCATCTATAGTATACAAAAGGGCACCTACCCTGAAAAATATTTTAGCACCCAGTAAGGTTGTTAGACATCAAACCAATAAGGCCTGTAAAATCACGAATAAATCAAATAAGAGTCCAAATAATAGTTGTTCAATTAAGAATAGGGGTGCCTACAAATGTAGGATTTCTAGATGTAAAATGTGTGACCACATTGGTCATGGCACACTCTATTTCCGTTCTCATGTAGACACCAAAACCTATAGAATTACAAGTAGGATGACCTGTGCTTCCAATTACGTTATATACTTAATATCCTGCGAATGTGGGATCCAATATATTGGTCGCACAATCAGACGCCTGAGTCATCGCTGGTCTGAACACTATTGTAGTATTCTTAGAAATAAGAAATCGCATAGTGTTGTTAAACACTGCCATAAAAAACATGGAGGAAATCCTAATTGTTACACGATAGTCCCGATAGAGGAGATCGAACCCTCCAACCTATACAGCAGATTCCTGAGGCTGAGGCAGAGAGAGACATACTGGATTCACAAACTGAAGACCATGCACCCTTTGGGTCTCAATCTCAATGTGGATCTAGCAGCATTCTAAGATCCATCTATTTACCACCAGAGGTGTGTCTCTCTCTGCCTCATCCTGCAGGGAATTCATTATTTCAAATTTTTAGTCTAAATTGTTTGGACTGGTGTATCCCCAAATATATACACATTCTGCATTATACATATGTATATTGTACATATGGGGGTCTCTCTAAAGATAATATGACCTCAAAGAAACAATATAAACATAGATAAAAGAAGACCATTACACATTATTTAGGTTA